>NC_029793.2:72510447-72510830 GCF_000816755.2 Arachis ipaensis
TCCTTTTTATCTTTATTTGCTACCATGAACTCTCACCCCTCTCGCTTTGAGTTTGGTTCTAACTTTGTTGAAGGAAATAGAAGTTACAGCAAGAATGTGCATCAAGGTCAGACCAATCAATGATGGATGGAGCCAAGAGGATCTAATCAACCCTTTAGGCAGTAACACCCTCCGAGATATCCTGGACAAAGACCATTCTACAATGCATACCCAGCTGAAAGATATGGTGGACAACCTTGTAACTACCAACAAGTCCCACCCCGTGCATATGAACCATCCTTTCAACATAACCTCGAACCACTGCACTCACAAGCTTCTCTTCACCATTCGCCATCATATGATCCTTCCTTACCCCAATACCAATCCAATCGTTCCCAATCATC
>NC_029793.2:72510886-72555262 GCF_000816755.2 Arachis ipaensis
CCAAGGCCATTACCACCTAATACAAGCTTCAAGTGGGTACAATCCTTAACTTATAGCTTTACTTATTCACTTGAATATGGTGTGCTTGAAATAGATGGCCAACTTAGAGCTCTCTGCGGCTTTAAGAGTAAGAGGGAATTGTCTCGTACTCAGAACTGGTGCACCAGGTTCAATAAGGTTCCACGCTTCACCTCGAAGTACACGGATTGATATCATGCTCAATTGCATGGATCACGGAGAACATTTGGTCACCACGGTGAGATTCTACTTTTTAACCCGCCCGAATGAAAACTTGCAAATCAAAACGGAGGCGGATCTAAAAACACAGCTTGGAATCATGGATTATATTCTGACATTCGTCATCCCGGGAGGCTGATTATCTGTTTGAAGCTGCTCAGAAGCTTTACGTGCCTAGTTTGGGACCCCGGAGGCTATTGGCATTCCGAGCACTGGTGAAAATTTTTGGACGAATTTAAACATAAGCCACCATAACAGGATACTCTTCCAATGTCCAACTTAAGGACTTTAACTAAAAGTGCTAGGTGGGAGACAACCCACCATGGTATGGTCGCTTCTTTTTCAATTTATTTCCTGTTAATTGCTTTCATTTTTTCTTTTTCATTTTAATTTATTAAACCTGGAATCATGCATAAGCATTCATGATAGTCATTGCATTCTGCATTTTTCATGCATGTAAAAAAAAAAATGGGTTGCACGACGCGACCGCATGCCCCGTGCGATCGCGTCATATCGCGAAAAACACCACCCATGCGACCGCGTGACCCACGCGGCCGCGTGATATATATATCGGCGTAAGGATCCAACGAACAGAAAGTTAGGCTGGAATCGTGCGGCCCCTGTGCGTTTCGCACAAATTGGCCCACGCGATCGCATGCCCCATGCGACCGTGTCACTTGCACAATACCAATCCCACGCGACCGCGTGAGCGACGCGATCGCGTCACATGGATTGAACATCACCCCAAAAGGAGACAGAGAGTTGCGCTAAAACGGCGCTGGAGTCGTGCGTTTAGCACAAATTCCAGCGACGCGATCGCGCGACCCACGCGATCGCGTCACCCTTCTTTCCCCCCTCTCATGCGATCGCGCATCCCACGTGATCGCGTCACTCCCATTTTCGCCCCAACCACGCGATCGCGTCACCCTTCTTTCCCCCCTCTCATGCGATCGTGCACCCCACGCAATCGCGTCACTCCCATTTTCGCCCCAACCACGCGACCGCGTGCCCCACGCGGCCGCGTGGATTCGAAAATATAACCCCCCCAGCCCGCGAACCCTATCAGTCGCGCAGCCCCCCACCCCCAACCCTCTTCCCCCTCTCTGCTCCTCCAGCCACCGCGACGCCGTGCACCACCACCGCGCCGGACGCCGCTGCAGCCACCTTCTTCCCTGTTCCACCCCTTTCGCTCACCAGGTTCCGCAACCCGCAACCCTTTTTATCCGTTCATCACTTTTCTGTATTTTTTATTCCGTTTATGTTCATGATTAGGATAGCTAGACTTGCATGTTGTAGTGGATTTTTTAGGTTGTTAGGTAGCTTAGGCTGTGGTTAGTGGATCTAGGTCTGTTTACTTGCACTGTTCTTACTTCTGTTTTATCCTATGTGCAAATCTGTTGCTGCTATAATCATGATTCATATGCTGCTTTCTTGTATGTTGCTGCTGTTTACATTGAGTTTTTATGTTTATTTTATATCTATGTAAAATGCAACTTGATTTTTTTTAATTCATATGAACTGATATGATTGCTGTTTATTTTCTGGGACAATCCAATTTTAGCCGGAATGCTGCCCAAATTTTTTTTTAAAATTATTTTCATTCATGTTTTGGTTTGGCATTTCTGAAATCTGTTTTACTCTGCTTTACCCAAACCATTACATGAATGCTATGGCAGACTTTCTTATCCTCTTTGATTTCCTGGTTCATAACCTGCATTTGTGATTCACTGATTCCAATTTCTGATTTCTTTATTTCTATTCGAATCAGCATCACCCTGTTTTCTTTATTCGATTATGAGTACTTCTATTCTTACCTGTGAATCCTTGTTATATGGAATTTTTCTATGCCACTTACTTTCCTAACTCACTAATTTTAATTCATTAATTTCTTTTTGCCATACTAACCCTCTTGATCTCTTTTCTGATTACTTTTACTTCCTCTAACTTTCTCACTATGGCATATTGATTTTTTTTCCATTTAACATAAATTCAATCACATTTCAATTACTCATTTTCCTTTTCTATTTCTCCCTTACCGCTTTGAGTTTCCTTTGTTTAAATTGCCTATTTGCTTTCCTATTTTATCCAATTCCTAGTTTTCTGTTTTTCAGGATGTCTGCCTCACAGAGGAAAGGTAAAGGCAAGCGCAAGAGAGTAGATTCCTCCCAGTCCATCATTGCTCTAATGCACGATTCATCATGGCGGGAGAAGAACTTCACACAGCAGGAGAAAGCTAACCAGCTGCTTCCTGCAAATGATCCTATAAAATTTGCAAACCGGTACTGTAAACTGAAGTACCCGGCTTTTGCGAACTCCAAAAATCTATACCTGGAACGTACCTTGAAGATTCCAGAGGCCCTCCAGTAGTACACTACTGAGCAAATCAAGCAACGGGGCTGGTTCTTTCTAGAGAGACCACTGACAGAGGTCAATGCATCTTGGGTACGGGAATTCTATTGCAACTACTACCTTACTACCCTAGATGCAGTGAACTTAAGGGGAAAGCAAATTCTGGTCATTGAGGAGGCCATAGAGACTATTCTCCAGCTCCCAGCCAAGTCCGATCAGTCAGATGGTTTTGCACAGGCTGAGGAGGACATGGGCCAGATGCGGTTTGATTGGGATGCTGTGAAGGCACGGATAGCTCTCGACCCTGCTGTTCCTTGGGAGATGGGTCAGAACACCACTATGCCTAGAGGGATCAAGAGAGTGTACTTGAATGATGAAGCTCGGCTATGGCATCAGATCTTGAGTAATTTTGTGATGCCGAGTACTCACGAGACGGAGATCCCGGCTACCATGATCACCCTCCTTTGGTGTGTGCTGGAGGGTAAGGACCTTTATCTGTCACGTTTCATTCGGCACTATATGGCCAGGGTCCACGTCCGCGGCACCCTCCCTTTTCCGTATCTGATTACACAGCTAGGCCGTCGAGCTAACGTGCCATGGGAGGATGCCGATGAGAGACCACCAGCAGCGGACTACAGGAAGATCATTCCTCACAGCAGGAACTTCCTTGCTTTGGGCTATAGACCACCACCTGTCACTGCTACTGATGAGACATCCCCTCCGTCTGCTGGACCCTCTTCATCCACAGCTGCCCCAGCTGCCCCTGCTGCCACCACTGCACCTCCACCCGCCTTTGAGCTAGTTTATCGCCTTGTGCACCGTCTATTCCGCCATCTTGATCAGATGGAGCGCCGTAACAGGCGCCGGTATGAGAGATTGGAGCACCGCAGCAGGTGACGCTATTCCCATCTGAAGCTGATGATCAGACAGGGCGCCGACATCCCTCCGAGCCCGACACACCATCGGAGCCATCAGAGAAGGAGGAGGATGAGCACAAGGAGGAGCCTCATTCCCAGGCGGAGACTCATCAGCAGGCAGGCACAGAGCACGCCACACCACAGCAGGAGGCCCCACATCAGCTTGAGGCTGCAGATCCGGCGATCCCGCTCCAGTCAGTCCCTCCTCTACAGCAGCCAGACTCTCAGCCCACCACCGCCACAGAGACCCCAGCTACCATCCCTCCCAGTGATGACACTCCCTCACACCCGGCTTGATTGAGCATCGAGGACGATGCTTCAGTTTAAGTGTGGGGAGGTCGCCATCTCTGGCATTTATTTTGGTAAACTACTACATACTTTTTCTTTTATTTTGGATATTTTTCTGTATTTTTTTCTCTTTTTCTTTTACTATTATTTTCTGAGTACTTATACATTGCTACTTGTGTATTTTACTCTATTTTCTGCATTTTGAATTTTTTGTTCACATTTTAGTTATTTAGTTTAGTTTGCAATTTTGATTTATTAGTGGATCAATTAGTATAGTTTACCCTTTTTACATAAGATAGCTTAATTATAGCTTAGTTTAAATTGACAAATATAAAAAGAGTAAGCTAGGAACTTGAACATAATAGATTTAGATCCATAAAACCTTGTATATATAGCATTACATGATGTAGTTAAACTGACAACATTTCATCAAGAAAAAACATTAAAACTTCAAAGGCTACCCTAAATTACTTTTTAAGAGAATAATGAGAATTTTTAACTAAACCTGCATGACATACATAAGTGATAAATGATTTTTCAGCTAGAGAACACATAGCCTGTGAGTTTTGAGCTTAACTGTATGGTTACATTCAAACCATAATTTTTATTCCTGTGTGTTCCGACCTTCTTTCTTATTCTGGTGTTCTTTACTTTGTTTTAGTCTATATGTCCGATTATAGAATATAGGTACATCTCAAAATAATGATTGAGGCCATCATTTGATTTTAGCTCACTTACCCCAAATTATCCTACCTTTTACATCACCCTTGTTAGCCCCCTTGAGCCTTTTAAAACCCCTTTATTCTATTTAGCCAAATTACTAGCCTTAAGTAGAAAAACAAAAGAAATTCCCAAGTGAATCCTTGGTTAGCTTAAGATAGAAAATCTTTAATAGAGTTAAATGTGGGAAACCTTTTGGGAACATGGATGATAGAAACAAAAGGTAGAAAAGTTAAAAGGAATAAAATAAATTTGGGAAGCATGTTCATGAAAAAATCAAAGTGCTTAAATTACCATGTGTATTCAAAAAAAAAAGTTAAAGTTAGTTTTCAAGCATGTAAATAAGGGGATACAAAAAAGAACTCCCCAATGCAAATTAAAAAGCAATGCACATGGCATAAAAACAAGAATTGAAACATGAGCATGTGACATCAAAAGTGAGAAAATAGGAAAAATAGGTAAAGAAGCATTGTTTTACTAAGTATGTATGTTAGGTGAGATCTTAATCTAATTAAGGATTCACTTATTAGCTCACTTAACCTTATACATATATCCTTACCCTTTGCCTTGACCCCATTACAACCTTAATTAAAGACCTCATGAGTTTTGGTATGACTATGTTCTATAATTGTTGATTGGTTAGACGAAAAACAAAGTTATAGAAAAGAAGAATGAAAAAGAAGAATAGAGTGATTAACCCAATAAATACTGAGTGATTAGAGAGAAAACATAAAATCCAGTGAGGGTTCCAAAGCTCATTAACATTTATCTCTGATTGTCTTGCAAGTTTTTTCGCGTCTCATTTGCGTTATTATTTGAGGGTTAGCTATATATGTATATACATCTCCTTGAGAATGTGAAATAATTTGACTACATGTAGGCTTTATATATGAGTGGATGAATTAGAATTGCATGACTCATTAGGTAGATGCATTTAGCATAGGTTGCATTTCATAACATTCCATCACTTTAAACCTTAATTATTTACCTTGGATTTAACATGAGGACATGCTAGTGTTTAAGTATGGGGAGGTTGATAAACCCATATTTCATGAGTTCTTTTGTGCTTAATTAGAGTGATTTATACAATCCTTCACCTACTTATTCACATTAATTGCATGGTTTTACTTTTCCTTCCTTATTATGTGATGTAAATGAAAAACATGTTTTCTAAGCTTTAAAATTAATTAATTTAATTACCTTTATTTCCATTCGATGCCGTGATTAGTGTGTTGAGTAGTTTCAGATTTTCTAAGGCAGAATGACTTAAAGGATGAAAAAGGAAACATACTAAAATGGAAGGAGGAAGCAAAACGGAGCTTTAAGGAAACTGGTATCCACGCGATCGCATGGATGACGCGATCGCGTGCCAAGCACGAATCAGAAGCGATGCGGCCGCATGACTGACGCGACCGCGTGCCTTAAGCAGAACACACATGACACGGTCGAATGACTGACGCGACCGCGTGGCAAGGAAAAGCTCCGAATGACGCAACCGCATGACCCACGCGGACACGTGACAGAGGCCACGCACCAGAAATTACAGAATACGCCCTCAGCGAATTCTGAAGCCCTTTTTGGCCCAGATCCAAGTACAGACAGCATAGACCAGAGGTTATAAAGTGGAGAAATGCACCCATTCAAAAGAGAGCTCGCCAATTTCTAGTTTTCATGATTTAGATTTAGTTTAGAGAGAGATTCTCTCTCTCTCTTAGGATTTAGGACTTCTTCTTGTTTTGGGAGTAACTCTGGATCCAGGTTTTAATGTTCTTTTATTTTAGTTTTACTTTTATTTATTTATTCCAACATTTGAATTGATTATTATAATTTGATTTATGAATTATTCCATGTTACAAATCTCTATTTGAATTAATGATATTTGAGGTATTTTCAGTTTATGATTGTTCTCTTTGATTTAAGTTACCATTGCTTCCCATCTAAGGACACTTTTATTATTCCAGCAATTTACCTTTTTCCCTTTTGGTCTTGGTTAAGAATTCAGTAACTCAACAGTTATTAAACTCAACGTAATTGATAATCGTTATTTTACTAATTGAGCTGAACCTAAGTAATCCCAACCTTTTCTTAGGAAATAAATAGGATTCAAAGGTCAATTCAATTAGTCCCTTGACTTTCCTTGCCCTGGTACAGGTTGACCAAGTGGAATTAAGATACAACTTTCATTATTGTTGAGAGGGATAGCTAAGTTGGACTTCTAATTTCCCTTATCTTGCCAAAAGTTGTTTTACAGTTATTATTTATTTTTGATTGCCATTTAATTCACTCGTCATTTAAATTACTTGCTTCTCACTTTCTAAACCCCGATTACAACCTTTATAACCAATAATAAGAACATACTTCCTCACAGTTCCTTGAGAAGATGACCCGAAGTTTGAATACTCGGTTAACAATTTTTAAGGGGTTTGTTACTTGTGACAACCAAAACGTTTGTACGAAGGGATTTTTGTCGGTTTAGAGACTATATCTACAACACGACTGTTTTTATGACATTCTTTACTGGCAGAAATCCTGACGTCACCCTAAGCACTTTGTTTTCCAGTATTACCACCGGATACATAAATGCCACAGACACATAACTGGGTGAACCTTTTTAGATTGTGACTCAGCTTTGCTAGAGTCCCCAGTTAGAGGTGCCCAGAGTTCTTAAGCACACTCTTTTTGCTTTGGATCACGACTTTAACCGCTCAGTCTCAAGCTTTTCACTTGACACCTTCACGCCACAAGCACATGGTTAGGGACAGCTTGATTTAGCCGGTTAGGCCAGGATTTTATTCCTTTGGGCCCTCCTATCCATTAATGCTCAAAGTCTTGGATCCTTTTTTTCCCCTTTGCCTTTTAGTTTAAAGGGTTATTGGCTTTTTCTACTTGCCTTTTTTTTTTGTTTTTTTTTTTTCGCAAGCTTTGTGTTTTTCACTGCTTTTTCTTGCTTCAAGAATCAATTTTATGATTTTTCAGATTATCAATAACATTTTTCTTTTTCATCATTCTTTCAAGAGCCAACAATTTTAACATTCATAAACTTCACTATCAAAAAAATATGCACTATTCATGTCATGCATTCAGAATCACAGAAAATACCACCACATTTAAGTAAATAAGACTATTATTCAATATAGACCCACTCTCTCATGCAATATATCACTCCTATATTTTTTTTTTATTATTTAAGCTCAGTGAGTAATACATAAGACATCTTTTCAGAATTAAAGCAATAGGAAAACTAAACTAATCCTAGGATTCTAACTAATAAAGGATCATGCAACAAACAAAGCAAAATAACAGAAAACCGGAACATAACATAGAAAAAGAGGGGAGGAATAAAAAATGAAAGGAACTCAACCACCTTAATTATCCTAGCGGTCACTTTATTCTTCAGGTTGTGCTCCTTCGCGAAGATGATTCACCTCCTTTTTGTACTAGAAAACCTATAAGCGCAGCGTCAACACCAAACTTAAAGGTTTGCTTGTCCTCAAGAAAATAAGAACTGAAAATAGAAGAGACAAATATTAAAATGAAAGAAAAAAAATAAAAGGATAAGAAAATAAGAGAGAATTAGGATTGGGAGAGAGAGAGAAAGAAAACTGGGCGGCGCAAGCGACGCGTTCGCATGCAGCACGCGATCGCGTACGTCGCGCATTCTTCATAATGATGCGATAGCGTCAGGCACGCGTTCGCGTGGATGGCCATTTATGCAATTGATGCGGACGCGTCGGGCACGCGTCCGCGTGACCAAATTTGTGCTTTTAGCACACTTCTTGCCTCAAGCTGGCACAACTCTCTGCCCAAACGCTCTTTTACGTCGAATTTGCAGGTCACGCGATCGCGTCGGTGACGCGACCGCGTGAATGACGAAAATCACAAACGACGCGAACGCGTGGGGCACGCGTCCGCGTGGGATTGTTTGTGCAAAAGACTTCATTCTGGCACCACTCCCGCGCAACTCTCTGTAACTTTTTATTTTCTTGCACCCCTAGATGACGCGTACGCGTCAGCGACGCTTTCGCGTCGGGTGCTTTTTTTTTTGCTTGAGGTGTTCGGTTCCTGTTATAAAACTGCATAAAACTCATCATCATCTCCCAAATAGAATCTTCTTGGGATTTAGAGTTTGCCTGCTGAGTTGATTGAAACTGGTGGTTATTAAAATTATTCTGTTGAGAACCATCTTGAGAATTATGATTAAAATCTTGTGGCCTCTGAGGTTGCTCTCTCCACCCAAAATTTGGGTGATTTCTCCACCCCTGATTGTAAGTCTTAGAATAGGGATCATTGTTGGAGTTTCTAGGAGCACTCCCCATGTAATTGACTTCTTGAAAAAGATTTTGGGTGTTGATAGCTGGGACTTGCATGCTACCCATCTGTTGAGTAAGTAGATTTAATTGCTGAGTCATAAGCTTGTTTTGGGCAAGAGTGGCATTAAAAATTTCTACTTCCATAACACCCTTCTTCTAAAGAGCTTCAATATCTGAAGGTGGCTCTTGATATGGGTAGAAATATGATGGTTCTTGGTAGTTGGGACATGGAGCATTGAAGTTTCTTTGGTTTTGACTTTGCCAACCAAAATTTGAGTCGTTCCTCCATCCACCATAATATGGATCACTACTTGGGTGTGAGTAGTAACCCATGTGATCTCTCTCCATTATTTTTCCTTAGCACAATACACCAGACAGAATTAAACGCACCATGTCGTAAACAGGAAAGTAAAGAAGAAAGAACAAAATTCTAAAAATTAAAATAAAAAAAATTAAAATAAAACTAACTAGGAAACACCAAACTTAATTTCAGAAATAAAAAAATTACTAGTATTAAATTATTATTAAATTTTTTTTAATTGAAAATTAAAGACAAAATTAAAACAAAACTAATAAAAAATATTTATGGAAAAAAAATGAAAATAAAAATAAAATGAAAATAAAATAAAAAAAGGATAAAATAAAAATTAAAAACGGACAAAACAAAAAAACAAAACAAAAAATAAAAAAAAATAAAAATAAAAATAGAACGAAACAATAAGGGGAAAACAGAAAAAAACAAGGAAAATTAAAGTTTTTTATTTTTTTTTAATTTTTTTTATAATAAAAGAAAAAAAATTAAAGAGAATGAAACAGGGGGATTGCTTAACGCGAAAGAAAGGAATTTTTTTTTTTCGAAAAATAATAAAACAGTTTTTTTTAATAAAATTAAAATTTAAATACCTAATCTAAACAATCAAACAACTAATAGTTGTTAATCACAGTCAATCCCCGGTAACGGCGCCAAAAATTTGGTGCGGTAATTTACAACCACACTTACTAACCGGCAAGTGCACCGGGTCGTACCAAGTAATACCTTACGTGAGTAAGGGTCAATCCCACGAGAATTGATGGATTAAGCAACAATAGTGTTTGATAGGATTAGTTAGACAAACAGAAAAGAGTATTTGAATATTCAATCGTGCAAAAATTAAAATAGTAAAGTAAATAAATTGGGAAGAAAATATGGAGAAAATAGTTAAGGGTTCAGAGTTATCTATTTTTCCTGATTAATTTTTCTTACTAACTATTTTAATCATGTAGGATTTAATTTATGGCAAACTATATGTGACTAGACCCTAATTTCTTAGACCTTCCTAGTCTCCTCTAAAATTCATCAACAGCCAATTCCTTGGTCAATTAATTTCAATTAGAGGGTGATAATCAAATTCCAGTTTATATGCCACAAAAACTCTAATTACCCAAAAATAAAAGGATTATATGTCACATATCCCGTTAAGTCCAAATAATTAAAATTTAGGAGAATATGTTTTCAAACTGTTGTTCAAGTAAAGAGCTTTTCCAAGTTTTACAAGAACTCAAATAGAAAGAGGGTCATACTTCCGTTCCACCCAAATTCATAAAATAAAGAGCGAAAACAATTCTTAAATATAAATCCATCCATAAATTAAAATAGAAAAAGTAATAAAATCAATCCATACAAATAGACAGAGCTCCTAACCTTAACAGTGGAGGTTTAGTTGCTCATAGAAAAGAGAGAAAATTAGGATTGTCAGTTATGTTCCCCTGATGGGATGAGGTGGAATCTCCCCCAGGACCTCTCTACCAAGGAAGGAAAGTTTCTCCCTTTTTATAACTAATCCTAATAAATTTAAAATCTAATATCTAAAACTAAAAATTAAAATAATATCTTTTCCTAATTTAATATTTGAATTTAAATTTGAATTAATTAACAGATCTTCAGTTGATGGGCGGGGACCACTTGTTTTGTCCATTCTGCAGCTTCTAATCTGTGTTTTCTGGGCTGAAAATTGAGTCAAAACAGCCCAGAAATCGCCCCCCAGCGTTTTCTGCATTTTTCTGCACGTGGCACATGTGACGCGTCCGCATCGTCCACGCGTTCGTGTTATTTGTGCAGATTCCAGTCCATGCGATCGCGTCAGGCACGTGATCGCGTCATTGCGATTTCCTCCATTCCACGCGGTCGCGTGAGCCATGCGTCCGCGTCGGTATTCGCTGGTCATCTCCTTGACTTTTTCTCTTTCTCTGCAGAAACTTCATCAAATCCATCCGAATGCTACCTAAAATAAATAAAATTGCACAAAACTCAAAATAGCATCCATAGTGGCTAAAATATAATTAATTCTTAATTAAACTCAACAAATTAGATGCAAATTCAATAAGAAAAAATAGACAAGATGCTCACACATCACATACTTTCTTAAATCATTGATTCATCCCTTCATAATTTAAATTTGCATCTTTTTTTATTTCTTTGCCATAGATTTGAATCTAATCCAGACTGATAAATAGTACCTCTCATTTCAAATAACTAGAAATGAGACAAGACACTAATATTTCAGTTCCCATATATAAATAAGGAGCAAGAAAGGGATAAATAACAAGCAAAAAATGTGACATGAAAAATAATAAGCAAGGAAGGGATAAATAACAAGACCACTTCTTATCTGAACTGGTTCTGTTATGTTAATTCAAGTATCTAGTGTTCTAGCTTGTTTAAATTTGCATTTGTATCAGTTTCTGATTTAGACAAGTTTGGGTTCGTTCTTTAAAGAAGTGAATCTCATTCAGGTTAGTGAAAATTAGTGAAGTATTTAAAATTTGAATTCTATATTTTGTTCCTACTTCTTTTCTTCCAGTTAGATTAGATTAGATGCTCTTCCAGTTTGAAATTTGAATCCTATGTTTTGGATCTATATTTCTGTGAGAAGGAAAGACAACAAAATTTGCTCAACTTGTGTGAAAAAATAAAAGAAAAAAATGTGTTACATGGTCTTAACTCGCGTTTTGCTTTTGTTTTTTCTTGTTTGCTGGTTCAATTTTTAAGGCACAGTTTCTGGATTAAAATAGTTCTCAAAGCACTCCATTTTATTCTTTATTCACATATTAGGCCTCTTTTTAAATGTTCTCAATGACCAGTCAGATTTTTAGTATCTTCTATTCCTTATTCACATGTTAGGCCTCTTTTTAATTCACATAGCTTATTTTTGCTGACTCCTTTTTATATTTTAACTTTCAGTTTCAATTTTACATGCCTAAATAAGTATACATAGAGTTAAGTATAAAAAGCAGAAGCTAAGAGCCTTCTTTTAAAGCTTTTTATTCAATGAAATGTGGGATAGGTTACATCATATAATATTTTTTCGGTTTTTACTTACCTAATTAGATTAGAGGAAGGAAAAACTAGACAAAATTATCCTATAAAATTTGAAATTAGTCAAATATTTCTCCACCTCTGATGATGATCACATCAATCTAACTCCTTAATGCATGAAACTGAATGTGATCATGAAAAATTACTTCAAATAAATTAGTTTTATTTCAGACATTGACTAATGTTTGATTATTTAGATAACTAGCTAACTTGCTTTAACTAACATAAATTTGTTAGTGATAATTTTTCATGTAAAACAGGTGATTTTCTTCAATTCTTGCAGCTAGCTACTTTACTTTGAAAGCTTCAAGTTTTAATATTTGCTGGGAAAGAAAAAAGAAGGAAAATTATCATTTGAAAGAGGTAATTATAATTTTTTTATATTTTTCTTTAGAATACTATTTAAGTTTTTAATATCTAATTTTTGTATAAAAGAATAAATTTCTTGCCTTTATATATATATATATATAATGAATAGATTTTTTAAAATCTCTATTTATACTCATTTGTCTATTTTAGATGAATACGAAGCTAGTACACGCCTTCATTTATTAGTGAAGGATGTGCATAATTTGCCAGAAGGTTTGCGCATAGTTGTCAATTTTGATAAACATCATGCAGTAATAGGAGAAGCAGCTAGACTCCTTGCAGGAGTTTGTGGGCAATTGGCCTAGCATTTCCAATCAGTTTTGATAAGTGGTCAGACATTCCAGCAAGCTTTTTTGAAAATCAGTGGAATATTTTTTCCTAGTAAGAAGATTACTCAAACTCTAAAGCTTATTTCTTTGCCATTATTTAGTTATATTTGCTGGTTAATATATATTCTTTGTTATAATATTGAAGGCTCGAATTTTCTTCAAAGTGAGTGATAACTTGGCCAAACGATTTTTGCTCCAATCGCTTGGCAAAAAATGGAGGGAACATAGGATAAAGCTTTGGAATGATTTTTATGATCCGAGGTTGAGTAAAACCGAGATCATAAATAATGCACCAGAAGATATTGCTCCTGATCAGTGGGCTTTATTTGTAGAATATCGTTTGAAGCTTGAAACTCAGGTAAGTACTTACTCTCCTAGTTAAATGTTGTCCTTTTTTACAGCCTTTGGAATATATATAATTATTAGGCATACTCACTAAAAAGCCTTATATGAAGCAGATATTGCTGCTGCCTGCTCTTGTATTTTATTTTATGTAAAGTTGAATGCATGTTTGCCTCTATTTAATTGTATCTAAATTTAACTTGCAGAAACTTTGTAAGAGGAATCAAGAAATTCGGCAAAAACAAATAATTCCTCATACTTCAGGTGCTAAATCAATTGCAAGAAGAATGGCTGAATTGGTAATCAATTAATGCATACATATCTAATCTATCTCAAATATAATGCATGCATCATCTCTTAATTTTCTGCATATCTAATCTATTTCAAATAATAATTAGATGAATGATATATACATGATTGAAGTTAGTAGGCTGCTATTTTTTGATCGAGTCTTTCTACTTTTCTTAAATTTTAGACGGAAGAGATGGGAAAAGAAGTTAGTAGGGTTCAAATGTGGGACATCACTCACAAGAAAATAGATGGAAGTTATGTTAATGAAAAGGCTAAAGAAATAGCGGTAAGACTAAAGTTATGTTTGTATTTCTTTTTCTTTCTTTTTTATAAGATAATTCTATTTTTTATTCTTTTTCCTTCTTTTTATATATGTAGGAGAAGATTGAAGTACATAGTAGCCAACAACCGATGGAATCAACTGTTAATTCTCCTCTTGATGCTCTTGGAGTAGTTTTTGGGAAAGAGCACCCTGGTCGTGTTCGAGGTTTAGGTATGGGAGCTGTTCCAACAATTGCTTTCAAGAACAACACTACAAGGATTAGTCAAATAAATTTAGGTTCTTCAAATGATGCTGACACATCATCTACTTGTGGTCCAAATGTGCAAGAGTTGGATACCGTTAAAGCGCAATTGCAAGTGCTAGTCTCCTATATTGCTTCCAAGAAAGGAGGTAAAATTCCAATACAATTGGTTAGAATGTTCCCTACTCAACAAATCTCACAGGTACAAATACAATTATCCTCTATTTTTTCTTTTGCTTTATCTCCTTCAGTTTTTTTTCTTAGGTTCATAGTTTCTTGTTGAATACAAATATGTTGAATATTGATATAGTTTCTTGTTTCTGCTTATGATTCCTATTATTAATATAATTAGTAGTAGTGCTAGCTTATGCTAGAGTGATAGTAAACCTTGTCTTGTGTGTACAGTATTTTGCATCTTCCTCTATGATGAGATGGGGGCTGAACTGTATTTTTCTCTTAGAGCCTAATCTAAATTAAGGATTTTGACTTTCTAACAAACTCGTGCAATTAAAGGTGTAATTAAGAATGTGATGGGCCCTTCCAATTGGGCTACCTAGGCACTAGGTAGAGTAGTTAGAGTGTTACGTTCTTAATTGAACCCACATTCATTTTTAATACCATAGATCCATTATATGAAATTATACTTAATTAAACAACACTTTTTTTAGGATAATTAGTTTTCATGTGTAGTTGGCTCTATAATCTTAAATTGTTTTCATTATTGTATCAATGTTATGTAATTAGACATGATAAATGTGTTAAGTTTCACTTTATTTTTAAGATATGGTTAGAATATTTTTTTTATAGTCAATATATGCCTTTTTCTTGCATTTCTTGTGCTCATAATAATTATATTTTTGTTATAGGGATTGGATCAGGAGAGTGAGATTCCATCACCAAAAGAGTTAGGAAGTAGGTCTTCTGGAGCAAGTAATAAGGAAGCATGACCTTGCTTAATATGTTAAGACGTATATTAAGAATTATATGTTAAGACGTATTATTGAAAAATGTTACTTTGACCTTTCTTTTTGGATTATGACATTTCAATTATGACTTGGATTATGACTTTTGGATCATGTATAAATTAAAATCATCATCTTATGATGTTTGATTTATGGCTATGCCTTTTGGTTATTACAAGATTTTTAAGTGAGTTTCGAAAATATCACTTTAAATTCGTGGTTTCAATCTTATTTTAAAAAGCATAAAATTGTCATCATAATTAGGTACAAACGGCGGTTAGAAACTCCCATTTTAAATGAAAATGACGCCATTATACGCTGGTAGAAACGGTGGTTAAAAACTGCCATTTTAAACGAAAATGATGCCATTATATTTTGGTAAAAATAGCAGATAAAAACTGCCATTTTAAACACAAAAGATGCAATTATAACCTGGTAAAAATGGTGGTTATAATGGTAAAAATAGCATTTTCTAACCGCCATTTTAAACAGAAGTGATGCCTGATGAGCGGATAATTTATACGCTTTTTGGCATTGTTTTTAATATGTTTTTAGTATATTTTAATTAGTTTTTATTATATTTTTATTAGTTTTTAATTAAAAATCACTCTTCTAGACTTTACTATGAGTTTGTGTATTTTTCTGTAATTTCATGTATTTTCTGGCTGAAATTGAGGGACTTGAGCAAAAATCTGATTCAGAGGCTGAAAAAGGACTGCAGATGCTGTTGGATTCTGACCTCCCTGCACTCAAAGTGGATTTTCTGGAGCTACATAAACCCAATTGGTGTGCTCTTAATTGCGTTGGAAAGTAAACATCCTGGGTTTTCCAGCAATATATAATAGTCTATACTTTGCCCGAGATTTGATGGCCCAAATAGGCGTTTCAAATCAGCTCAAGAATTCTGGCGTTTAACTCCAAAACTGGCACAAAAGCTGGAGTTAAACGCCCAAACTGGCACAAAAGCTGGCGTTTAACTCCAAGAAAAGTCTCTACACATGGAAGCTTCAATGCTCAGCCAAAGCACACACCAAGTGGGCCCGGAAGAAGATTTCTTCATTAATTACTAATTTCTGAAACCCTAGGCTACTAGTTTCCTATAAATAGGACCTTTTGCTATTGTATTTTCATACTTTTGATACACTTGATATACTTTGAATCTTTGATAAGTCTTATGCTATCTTAGACACGTTTAGAGGCTGGCCTAACGGCCATGCCTGGACCTTGTTCTTATGTATTCTCAACGGTGGAGTTTCTACACACCATAGATTAAGGTGTGGAGCTCTATTGTTTTTCTATTCAATTCACGCCTACTTCTTCTCTAAGATATCACTTGTTCTTCAACTTGATGAATGTGATGATCCGTGACACTCATCATCATTCTCACCTATGAACGTGTGCCTGACAACCACCTCCGTTCTACTTTCGATTGAGTGTGTATCTCTTGGGTTTCTAATCTAAGATTGGAACCTTCGTGGTATAGGCTAGAATTAATGGCAGCCATTCCTGAGATCCGGAAAGTCTAAACCTTGTCTGTGGTATTCCGAGTAGGATCTGGGAAGGGATGACTGTGACGAGCTTCAAACTCGCGATTGTGGGGCGTGTGACAGACGCAAAAGGATCAATGGATCCTATTCCGACATGATCGAGAACCGACAGCTGATTAGCCGATGTTGTGACAGAGCATCAGGACCATTTTCACTGACAGGACGAGATGTAGCCATTGATAACGGTGATGCCCAACATAAAGCTTGCCATGGAAAAGAGTATGAATGATTGGAAGAAGGCAATAGGAAAGCAGAGGTTCAAGGGGATACAAAAAAAATTTAAAATCATAAAACCAAAAATATTTTATGTTTCTTGTTTGAGTCTAGTATCAATTTTTAAGTTTGGTGTCAATTGCATATTTTTATTCTTGCATTTTTTTCGAATACATGCATTATGTTCTTCATTGATCTTCAAGTTGTTCTTGATGATTTCATTGCTTTGATCTCCAAATTCTCTTGCTTTGTATGTTTTGTTGTTTCTTACATGCATTTTTACATTGTTATAGTCCTTAGTATACAAACTTTTAAGTTTAGTGTCTTACATGTATTATTTATTTGATCTTAGTTGCATTTTTATTGTTTCTCATCATCAAAAATTCAAAAATATTTTCAAAACTGTCTTTTTAAGTCAATAATACAAAGAATTGAAGATTCAGAACATTCAGCAGAGGAATCAAACAGAAAAAGCTGGGCGTTCAAAACGCCCAGTGAAGAAGGAAAACTGGCGTTTAAACGCCAGCCAGAGTACCTGGCTGGGCGTTTAACGCCCAAAAAGGTAGAGTTTTGGGCGTTAAACGCCAGAATGGGCACCATTCTGGGCGTTTAACGCCAGGATGACACTAGAGGGAAGATTTTGTTTTTAATTCACATTTTTTTCAAGTTTTTATAATTTTTCAAAATCAAATCTTTTTCAAATCATATCTTTTCAATCATATCTCTTTCAAAAACAATTTCTTTCCATTTTATATTTATTTTTACTATTTTCAAAAATCCTTGCTTCAATTAAAGATTTACTTCAAAATTTTCAAGTTGTTACTTGCCTATTAAGAAAGGATCAAACTTTAAATTTTAAAATCATATCTTCTAATTTCTTGATAGTCAAGTAATCAACTTTAATTTTAAAAATTTTCTTTTTCTAAATTGATTTTCAATCATATCTTTTCAAACATATCTTTTCAATCACATCTTTTTCAAAATTAATTTTTTCAATCAAATCTTTTTCTAATTTCAAAATCTTTTTCAAAAATCACTTTATTTCTTTCCCAATCTTAGTTTTCAAAAATCTCAATCAAATTTTCAAATTTCTTTTTAATTATTTCAAAATCTTTTTAATTTATTTTTGAAAATTCTTCCCCTCTTTTCACATCCTTCTATTTAAGGGACTAACACTCCTCTTCAAGGTGCAATTCGAACTCTATCCTTCTTTATATGTTCGAATTCTCCTCCATCTACCTCCTCCTTCTATTCTTCTTTTCCTCTGACACCTCAAGAAATCTCTATACTGTGACATCGAGGATTCCCTACTTTCTTGTTCTCTTCTCTTTCATATGAGCAGGAACAAAGATAAAGGCATACTTGTTCAAGCTGATCCTGAACCTGAAAGGACCTTGAAGAGAAAGCTAAGAGAAGCTAAAGAACAATTCTCTTTAGAGGGCCTAACAGAGCTCTTCAAAGAAGAAGAAACCATGGCAGCCGAAAACAACAATGCCAACAATGCAAGGAAGGTGCTTGGTGACTTTACTACACCTACTCCTAATTTCTATGGGAGAAGCATCTCTATCCCTGCCATTGGAGCAAACAACTTTGAGCTTAAGCCTCAATTAGTTTCTCTAATACAACAGAATTGCAAGTTTCATGGACTTTCATTGGAAGATCCTCATCAGTTCTTAGCTGAATTCCTGCAAAGCTGTGACACTGTCAAGACCAATGGGGTTGACCCTGAAGTCTATAGACTTATGCTCTTTTCTTTTGCTGTAAGAGACAGAGCTAGAACATGGTTGGATTCACAACCTAAGAAAAGCCTGAACTCTTGGGAAANTCTAGAATGCAAGCAGCAACAGGCAGTACTAAGGAAGCTTCCTCTGAAGAAGAAGCTTATGATCCTGAGAACCCAGCAATGGAAGAGGTGAATTACATGGGAGAATCCTATGGAAACACCTATAATCCTTCATGGAGAAATCATCCAAATCTCTCATGGAAGGATCAACAGAGACCTCAACAAAGTTTCAACAACAATAATGGTGGAAGAAACAGGTTTAGCAATAGCAAGCCTTTTCCATCATCTTCTCAGCAACAGACAGATAATTCTAAGCAAAATCTCTCTGACTTAACAACCATTGTCTCTGATCTAATCAAAACCACTCAAAGTTTCATGACTGAAACAAGGTCCTCCATTAGAAATTTGGAGGCACAATTGGGTCAGCTGAGTAAGAAAATTACTGAACTCCCTCCTAGCACTCTTCCAAGCAATACAGAAGAGAATCCAAAAAGAGAGTGCAAGGCCATAACCACATCTCACATGGCCGAACTTAGAGAGGAGGAAGAGGCAGTGATCTCCACTGAGGAAGACCTCAATGGAAGTCCACTGACCTCTAAGGAGTTCCCTAATGAGGAACCATGGGAATCTGAGGCTCATTCCGAGACCATAGAGATTCTATTGAATTTACTTCTGCCTTTCATAAGCTCTGATGAGTATTCTTCCTCTGAAGAGGATGAAGATGTCACTGAAGAGCAAGTTGCTAAGTACCTTGGAGCAATCATGAAGCTAAATGCCAAGTTATTTGGTAATGAGATTTGGGAGAATGAACCTCCATTGCTCATCAAAAAACTGGATGACTTGACTAGGCAGAGATTACCTCAAAAGAGACAGGACCCTGGAAAGTTCTCAATCTCTTGTACCATAGGCACCATGACCTTTGAGAAGGCTCTGTGTGACCTAGGGTCAAGCATAAACCTTATGCCTCTCTCTACTGTTTTTCTATTCAATTCACGCCTACTTCTTCTCTAAGATATCACTTGTTCTTCAACTTGATGAATGTGATGATCCGTGACACTCATCATCATTCTCACCTATGAACGTGTGCCTGACAACCACCTCCGTTCTACCATCGATTGAGTGTGTATCACTTGGGTTTCTAATCTAAGATTGGAACCTTCGTGGTATAGGCTAGAATGAATGGCAGCCATTCCTGTGATCCGGAAAGTCTAAACCTTGTCTGTGGTATTCTGAGTAGGATCTGGGAAGGGATAACTGTGACGAGCTTCAAACTTGCGATTGTGGGGCATGTGACAGACGCAGAAGGATCAATGGATCCTATTCCAACATGATCGAGAACTGACAGCTGATTAGCCGATGTTGTGACAGAGCATCAGGAACATTTTCACTGAGAGGACGGGATGTAGCCATTGACAACGGTGATGCCCAACATAAATCTTGCCATGGAAAGGAGTATGAATGATTGGAAGAAGGCAATAGGAAAGCAGAGGTTCAAGGGAAACAAAGCATCTTCATACGCTTATCTAAAATCCACCAATGAATTACATAAGTATCTCTATCTTTATTTTATGTTTATTTTCATCACCTTAAACTCCATAATCATTTGAATCCGCCTGACTGAGATTTACAAGATGACCATAGCTTGCTTCAAGCCGACAATCTCCGTGGGATCGACCCTCACTCACGTAAGGTTTATTCCAGTGCACTTGCTGGTTAGTTGTGCGGAATTGTGACAAAGTGTGATTCACACTTGAGAGCTCCAAGTCCTTTGGCGCCATTGTTGATGATCACAATTTCGTGCACCAATGCCACAACATCCTGGTAAAAACGGCGACTGTTAAAAAACTGCCATTTTATCCAGAAATAATGGCGGTTACAAACCGCCATTTTAACCCTCAAAAAACTGTCGTATCATCCACAGGTTATGACAGTTTTCTGAAAACCATCGTAATAACCAGAATGGTGCCCAGAATAACGGCGTTTCTTGGAGGCGCCAGTTTTGGTCATAATGGCGGTTCTAACCGTCGTAATTCCCCAAAATAACCGCTGTTTTAACCCTTTTTTGTAGTGAAAATTCCCATAAAGGAGCTCATGGGTTTAATGAAAAGGAATGATAAGTGGCAGATTGTCATTTTTTAATCATTAAGGTGTGAGTTTTCTAAATTGAAAAAAGATAAAAGCCAAAAAGGGGTTTTACTTGAGAAAATTTGTTGATTTGTGCATTATGAAAGTACCAAATTGTTTTTTATCGAGAATTAATTTCATCGACAGAAAAAATAAATTTCACGAAAAAATGTATTTGTAAATAGTTCCCATATAAGTTAATAGTACTGTATGTGTATATAGTATAATTTTAATGACCTAACTTTTTGGCATATCTAGGCAACTACTGCCAATCGTCAGGCATCACCATTATAGACTTTGTATTACGTATATAAATATGAGCCTGTCGCACTATTGGAATCTCATAAGTTAGCCAAGTTTTATAACATTGTATTTGCGATTAAGAACATATATAAATAAATGCATACATTTATATAGCAGAATATATAATAAAATAGATATCATACATAGATGCCTCAAGCGCTTAGTTTATATATCAATAAAGAATAGATAAGTCATAACAGATAATCAAAATCAGATATGTAATCTAGAAGTTAGTACCTAATAGACTTATACACACACACACACACACACACACACACACACAATACATATGATACCTAAAACCTAACCTACATGGCAATCTCTAGTCTGGTGCCCAAACTAACCTAAGGACAGTGAAATCCTACCCCTCAAAAAATATTACAAAAGGGAGCGGAACAAAATTTAGCATCCAAACATGCTCCCATCCATGGTTATCTTCAACGAAAAACACAGTCTACTACCATTATCACAAGGTCATCGAGCACAGCATCTGAGTAATCTCATGTAGCTCCACCACTCGGGAAGAATCGGAAACCTCCTCTACTGCAGTCTAAGTCTCACATATAGAGTCGTCCTCAAAATCCTCCTCCTCAGATGAACTAGTCAAAAGTCTGACGGCCCTCGCCAGAGCAAGTACCTTTCTCAAGGGGTCGAACTGTGCTGCCAATGAATCAACAGGAAGGGAATATGGTTGAGGCTCTGGTGGTGCATCAAGCTGAGGACCGAAATGAGGTCCCACTAGATGGAATTCCTCTTGATAGTAGTGATGAAGAGGATTTATGCCGATTCAGAATTCACAAAAATAACTTCCGTTGCAAGTATAGTCCAAACGGCAATGGATCCTTACATCAAAGTTTAAAATAAGAATTTGTCACAATTCAAATCAAATAATCAGAAGTGTGAAATCCCGGGTCGTTCTCATTAGGAATTAGAATTGAGTGTTCAATTATTGGCTATGAGATAAGGGGGTCTGATAGAAAGAGGCAAGTAATGTAAATAGTAAGGAATTAAAGAAATGAACATTAACTGAATATCAAAAGGAATCAAACTCAAGGCAATTAATCAAAAGAAAGAAAAATTCAAGTGCTAAGAAACCTCTTGGCAAGGAGTGAGAGTTAAGGTTACCTGTCTTAGCCATTGACCACAAACATAGATGATTATGAAGAGTTAATCCTACTTAGTCAACCCTAACATCGAGGATAAGTCAAATAGGCATAATTGATCTCAATCCACAAGTCTTAGCTAACTCACTAATTAACTTAGTGAAAGACTAGCGTTAATGGAAACCAAATCAACTAAGTACCCTAATATATCAATCAAGAATGGACATCAATGACTCAAGGATACTTAAGTCCTCAATTCTAAGTCAAGAGTGAGAAAAACTATACTAAAACTAACCCAAGCATTTTATCAAACACTTGGTTTGCATGAAAATAAAAGCATATTTAATTACAATAATAATAAAATCTAAAGCTACCAAATGCAAGAAAATAATAATAACAGCTCAATTAAACATCAATAAACATAAAAATATCACATTGCATCAAATAGAAATTGAAATTAACAAAAGTGTTCATAAACTAAAAAGTGACATAAAAGAGAAATTAACAAGAAGAACTAAGAGTATTAAGGCAATTAAACAAGGAAAAGTAAATGAAACTACACTAAAACAAGAATTAAAGAGAGAAATTAAAGAGAAATTAAACTAACAACCCTAAATTCTAGAGAGAATGGGGAGCATCTCTCTCTAGAAAATATCCTAAAGCATGATACTAAACTATCCTAATTGCTCTCCCCTTTGTTCCCTCTTGAATTAGGCTTGAAATAGCTTCAGAAATGAGTTAGATTGGGTTTTGGAAGCCCAGAAATCACCCCCAGCGTATTGCATTAAATGAAGGCACGTGTTGAGTGTCACGTATACGTGTGGGTCATGCGTACGCATCGCTTGACAAAATCTCTGGTCACGCGTACGCAGAACTGGGCAGATTTTCAAACTTCATTTCTTCGTGAATTCTCCACTTTTACATACTTTTTCTTCACTTCTTCAATCCAATCTTTACCTTATAAACCTGAAATCGCTCAACAAACACATCAAGGCATTGAATGGAATTAAAGTGAATTAAATTTAGCAAATTAAAGGCCTAAAAAGCATGTTTTCATTCTTAAGTGCAAATTAGGAAGAATTCACAAAACTATGCTATTTCATTGAATAAATGCAGAAAAAGTTGATAAAATTCACCCAATTAAAGCGAATAAATACCATGAAATGTGGATTTATCACATCCCCACGCTTAAACAATAGCATGTACTCATGCTAAACTCAAGAAAGAAACAAGAAAGGGGTACCAATATTTATTCAATGCAAGTAAACTACCTATATGCAATCTATCTAAATGGATGTGACTACTTGGTCAAAATAAATCAATTTCCAAGAATACATATATGAACATAAGGGCTAAGGCAATCACAACCAAGTCAAATCCAAAATTGAATTGAGTTATTGAAAAAAATTTAATAACTTGCAAGAAGGGAAATAATAACCATGTGAAACATAGAATTGAGCAATCGAACCCCTCATCGGATGTGTATACGCTCTATTCGCTCAAGTGTTTGGGGTTGATCCACTCATTTCTCCTCTAATAATGCTTTCCAAGATTTGTTTTTCATCTAACAATCAACAATTATTCAATGAATGCATACAAGTATCATGAGGACTTATCCATAGGTTGTAATGAGGTTAGGGTCAAGGTAAGGATGCATATGGTCAAGTGAGCTTGAAATTTGAATCCTTAATTAAGTTAAACTCTCACCTAATACATATAACAACCTATACAATTCAATTTCAAACCTAACTACCCATTCCTCACTTTTTCACACACACTCGTGCATTCTCTTTTTAATCACAAGTCATATGCATTATTTTTATTACTTGGGGTTAACATTTGTCCCCTTTTAATTGCTTTCTTTTTCTTTATTTTTCACTTTTTTTCAATAAAAAATATATACAAAAGTGTCAATGCATATGGTTTAAGCATTTAATGCATGAGTATGTACCCAATTCCCAAGATCTTCAACAAAAATACAAAAATATATTTTGTCTCAACCAATGTTCCCAAACTTCCTCCACACTTAGATGATACACACTCTCACTAGCCTAAGCTAATCAAAGATCCAAATTAAAGACATTTATTGTTTTTCACTTAGGAATAGTGACGTGCTAAAATTAGGAATAAAAAGGGATTAGTATAGTGATGACTTGCATCATCTACCCCTTTTTCTTATCTAAAAGGACAATAAAAAAAGCATAATCTCATTGAATCAATGCAATTTCAAGAACCAAATGATAAATATTATGGTACATTTCTTTGAAATGAGTTTGTGTTGAATTTCAGGTGAAAAGAGCAACAAAAAGGGAAGAAAACAACAAAAAAAAGGCTGGGCGTGTGTAGTTGGGCGTGCCACTTGGAACGAATGCCATGAAAGTATATGGGTGTGGCACGCCAAGAGTCAGGCATGGCACGCCAGTTACATTCTCTAGAGAGCAAAGTTGAAGGCCACAAAAGGGGGCGTGGCATGCCAGGCTGAGCGTGGCACGCCAACCCCATCATACACCAAGGGCGTGCAACTTGAACACTTGGGCGTGGCACGCCAGAAGGGGACAAACACTTGGGCGTGCAACTTGGTATCGAAGGCGTGGCACGCCAACTCTAAATCAAAACTTGGAAGTGCCACTTGAGGACCTAGGCGTGGCACGCCAGGCTTGAAGGAGTCACACCATTATGGGCGTGCCACTTGAACACCAAAGCGTGGCACCCTAGTACAAGTTTCCAGAAAAGGAGGTGAAGGTCCAAACATTTGGGCGTGCCACTTGGTATCAACGGCGTGGCACGCCAGCTATCATCCTTGACTTGGGCGTGCCACTTGAATCTCAGGCGTAGCATGCCAGTGCTTAATCACTCACTTGGGCGTGCCACTTGGTGTCGAAGGCGTGGCACGCCAGCCTCATCACTCAACAAGAAGAAGACCATAGGAATGCCACTTGAATTCTGGGCGTGGCACACCAACCAAGGAACCAAGCACGCACACAGAGCGTGGCACGCCAGACCCTGGGCGTCCCACGCTAGTTCAAAGTTCCAAAGAGGAAAATGGTGCACACACAATGGGCGTGGCACGCCAGACCCTGGGCGTCCCACGCCAGTTCAAAGTTTCAGAGAGGAAGATGAAGCACCCAATGGGCGTGCCACACCAGTTTAAATTTCCAGAAGGGGAGGAGTAAGAAGAAGACCCTGGGCGTGCCACTTAGGCTCGAAGGCGTGGCACGCCAGGCTAACTAATTGTTGAAAAGACCCTGGGCGTGCCACTTGGGCTCCAAGGCATGGCACGCCAAGGAGGGTGATTCAAAGGGCGTGCCACTTGAGGAGCTGGGCGTGGCGCGCCAAGCCAAACTTAGCAGCTAGGCGTGGCACGCCACTCAAACGCCAGCCACACGCCAAGCCTGGGGAGTCACGTTTATTGAGTTTTCCTTCCCTCCAGCTGTAATTTTCTTTTCTCTTTTGTATTTTCTTAATTTTAGTGATAGGAGTAGTATAAATAACCCCTGAAAGTACTGAGAAAGGGGTTGCTGAGTAGTTGGTTAGTTGGCATTGACAAGTTTAGTTTTACTTTACACTTTATCTCTTTCATCTCTTGTACTTTTCTCTGAGCTATGAGTAGCTGAATTCCCTCTCATTGGGAGAGAGAGCTCTGTTATACTTGATGGATTAATGATAGTGAATCTCTTCTTCTCTTCATCTTCTCTTTGATTTGCTAGAAGGAATTTCGTTTTAATGCTAGTGTTCAATCATCTTGGAAAAGAGGTTGAATGCAAAATGGGTTTCATGGGAACCTTGAAAAAGGAAACATGAAACTATGCTTGAAATCCCTTCTCACAATTGAGTAGATCTGGGTTTTGGTGATTGGATAGGTGACATATAATCCACCCACTATTTGGATCTATGAGAATGTGTGGTATAATTAGGGACCAAACATATCTCTCTTCATGAGCAATTAGACCAAGGAATTGGCTGATTATTAGGATTTGAGAGATTGAATCACTAAGGGATTGGGATTCAATCAATCATGATTGCCAAGAGGTCAATGAGTTGCATGATTGAAGATGAGATGAGCTGGATTTAATCCAAAGAGAGCAACATCTCCTAATCCCAATGAATTTCCCCTATTCTTATCTTCCACATTCTTTATAGCTTTCTTTACATTCTATTATTTCCCATTCCCATTTATAATTCAGTCATTTATGATTCAGCACTTTACATTCTTACCATTTACTTTTCTGGACTTTACTGCTTCTCTTTATTTTTGAGTCATTTACAATTCTGCTCATTTAAAATTCTGCAATCACAATCTATATTACTCAGCTTGACTAATTCACCCATTGATTAAAATTGCTCAAATCTACCAATCTCTATGGATTCGACCCCACTCCTAGTGGGTTATTACTTGATGATATTTTTGGTGCGCTTACCAAAGAACAGATTCATTTTATATGGGGAGTGAATTCTGGACATCATATAGGCTCAAAAATAGTTAACAAAGGAAGACAAAAGGGTAGGCTATTTGGTTAAGTGAGCTTAATGAAATGATGGCCTCAATCATATAAATGCATATATACATTAAACAATTGACATAAAGAATCAAACAAATCAAATATTGCAATCATAAAAAGAGAATAACACACACAAGAATGAAAATAGTGATTAATATAGTGTAACCACACAATTAGGCTCAAAACTCACATTCTTATGTGTTCTTAGCTCAAAAATATATTCCACAATATATAATTCAAGAAAGTTTCAATAAAACAAATATCAACTCAAATTAATTAGGATATCAATGCCCTATTAAAAATACTTTTCTTGGAAAATTTTATTATTTTAACTAAGCTTATTATATATGTATATATAAGTGAAAATGCAATAAACTAGGAAAAATGCAAATAGATCTCTAAAATATATACAAACTAAGAAAGAAAATGCAACTAAGAATTCAAAAAAATATGTGAAAGTGTTTGGGATTAGAATTTGTCACCCAAGATTGCCGATCGGTGACAATCTCCCCACACTTAAAGGTTTTCATGGTCCTCCGTACATTCAAAGGTGAGCAAGGGGGTATGGTGATGATATGGATTGCCACCTTCAGCTGGTGGATCAACCGGCTGCTACATGTTCTTTCTTCCGCTTCCCTTATTGCTTATGATGAATCATCTATGAGAAATAGAAAATAACACCGTAAGATGAGAAAATACAAAATTAAGGAAGCGTAGATTGTTGTAATGTGGTAAGAAGCACTAAAATGAAGTGAGTGAATCAGTTTGTGACATTGATAAAAATAAGTGTGTGAATTCTAAGTTGCGCGCGGTTTAGAACACACACACTAGCATAGAAAGGTATGTCACAATCACACTAAAGAAGCATGCACTTCACTCATTCTATTGTGCTTGAGATACTTAAAAAGAAACTTGTAGGTTAAGATAAACAAACAAGTAATAAAGGAGCAAAAAAGTATTCAACCAAGAATCAAGCAATTGTAAAACGGATAAAGAATGGAAATTGGTTGATGTGCAAGAGACTTTAATGAACTAAATGAAATATGGAACTCGCACATCAAAAAATGACACACCTTGAAGTTTGTTTGTAATGCTTAATTGACATGAAGTGGGAGACATGGTTGCTATGCAACTTAGAAAAAGAGAGATCAATCACATAGCAAGCATGGTCCGCAAAGCTTAAAAAGCTCAAAAAATATCACTAGGTAAGCTTGTGATCCAATTTCACAATTCCTCAATTTCAATGCATCAACTTGGTGACATAAATAAAAATCAACCATAATCATGCAGCACCTAACAAAAAATGCATCAACTACATACAATTGCCTAATAATAGATAATGGAATCAAATCACATGGTGGCCAAAACATGCAATTTTTAAGTCCAAAGACATTCTCAAAGGCAATGTTATGAGCACTTGGTATGTACAAATATTCAACATTCAAAATTCAATAGCAAGTAATAAAGTATAGCCTCAATAAAGGAATTCAACAATGAATAATTTCAGCATCAAGAGAAAGTATATCAAACCAATAATCCAACACTTATCACCTAAAACAGAAAATTAAGCTTACTAACTACTAACTAATTAACTAACTAACTAATGGAAATGGTAGTGGTGGATGATGGTGGAAAGAAGGAAAGGGGAGAAGAGAAGAGAAAAGAAGAAAAGAAATGGAGAGAAGAGAAGAAAATGAGAGTATGTGAAACAGGGGAGGTCACGCGTACGTGAGACTTATGCAAATGGAGAGTGACGCATACGCGTCTGGCAGGCGTACGCATGATTGGGTGAAAATAGAAGGTGACGCGTATGCGTGACAAGCAAATTTAAAAAGAAATGTGTGTACTCACTTATGTGTTCTCACCCACTAGGCAGGGAGGTAAATTGAAAGTGTGCGTATGCACAGGCATGTGCCTATGCACAAAAAGGCAATTTTTTTTAACAAAAGGATCATGTGTGCGTGCACACATAGGCGTGCGGATGCACAGAGAGGGTAAAAAGCTGGGGTTCGACGCACAAGTGTGTGAGAGCGCTCCCGCAGAGTGGGTGCAAATGAGTGTGTGTACGCACAGCTGGGTGCATCCACACAAGGTGCAGAAATTGGGGTTGTATGCGTACGCATAGGTGGGTGCGCCCACACATGCTCTATTTCCAAAAAAAAAAATCAACTCTAAGGTACCAAACTTAATCTAAACAAAGGGTTCAACCCCAAAACACTCGGAATTTCCCAAAAACATGATCCACACAAAAAATTAATCTAACTAAGCTCAAAACTAAACTAATCATAAGGTAGCTAAAAGAAACAAAATGCAATGAATTAAAGCTATACACAAAGGGAGGATAGAAAGATGTTACCATGGTGGGGTGTCTCCCACCTAACACTTTTGTTTATTGTCCTTATGTTGGACAATTAGGGATGCCCTTGCTATGGTGTCTTGTGCTTGAATTCTTCTTTGAATCCCTACCAATGTTTGCATTTCCAATAGCCTCCGGGATCCCAAATCTTATTGGTCGACACCCTTCCTTGTTGATCTTCAAGCTTCCAATGGTGTGACCAAACTCTTGAATTCTCACCAAGGCTCCAAATCCTCCTTTGAAATTTGTTCAATTGTGC
Organism: Arachis ipaensis; assembly: GCF_000816755.2. NCBI lineage: Eukaryota > Viridiplantae > Streptophyta > Magnoliopsida > Fabales > Fabaceae > Arachis > Arachis ipaensis. The sequence goes on from NC_029793.2 coordinate 72,540,067, forward strand.
CTTGTACCGCCATTTGGACTCAAATCTTGAGGGTTCAACCCTAGTTAGCCTTAATCCACCATGCCACCCAACATTGATCTCTTTCTCACTTAGCATTCCACAAAGGATCCTAAGTTGACCATCCGTTTCCAACAAAGCATATTCATGTGGGCTAATAAAGTTAATGGATGAGATTGTTACCCACTTAAATGGTGTATCGGATGGTTGCTTAGGAAGGGAGACTTCCCACAGCCTTGAAATTTCCACTCCCTTATGCTCCTCTTTGATCACCTCCACTTCTTGTTTAATCCTCCCCAATTCTTCAACCACTTCTTCAACTTCAATAATCTTAACTTCTTTCACTTGTGGCGAATCATGCTTCAACTCTTCATCTTCCACTTGAGGTTCCAAACCTTTCCTTATTCCGCACTCTTCAATTGCGGTTGGTTTTCACATTCATCCACGAAATTGCTTTGGTTGTCGCATGAATGTGGCGAGTCTAAGCGGGCTAAGACTTCAGCCAAGCTAGCCATGATGGATTCATGACACTTTATCGATTCTTGTTACTCATTATCATCCAAGGGAGGTCGTGGTGTAATAGAAGGCTCATCATATGGAAGAAAGTCTTCATAAATAGGGGTTGGTTCATAAGGGTGAGGATATTGAGGTGGTGTATATAGAAGTAGTTGGTCAAGGTGATTATGAGAGTAGTGATGTTGGAGTGATGGTGGTTCATAAGGTAGATTGTGAGATAGATATGGAAGTGGATCCCGTGGAGGTATTTGGTGATGTAGTGAGGCTTGAGGGTGTTGTGGTTAAGGATAATGTTGAGGGTAGTCTTCATAGGACTATGTTGGTTGGTATGTACTATAGCATGAAGTATGATCATAGTGGTATAGAGGAGGAGATTGCCATATGAAGGGTATATCTTTTTGGGAGTCTCTTGGCCCAATTTTGGAGTTTCTGAAGCAGATGGGAAGGCTATATCAAAGGGGAAATATTCCATATCAAGGAGAGCACATTACACACTATAGTAGATAGTTTTAGTTAGTTTTAGGTTAGTTTTCTTAGGTATTCTCTCAATTCTCTCTTAGTTTTTATTAGGGTTTATAGTAGAAATTGCCACTTTACAATTTTGATCTTAGATATTTACTTGTCTCATTGTAAGTACTTATTAATTCTCTCTTTAATTACACTACTCTTGCTATATTTTCTTATAGTTGTAGTTACTTTGTTAATATATCTAATTTTTTATTTTTTGAGTCTTTTGTTGATGATTTTGTTACGTTATGATATATATATGCTTGATTGAGTTTCTATGGTTGATTTTGAGCAAAGATTGGTTATAGTTTTCATTATCTTTTGCAATTTGCTTTATTGCCCACCAAGTGTTTGCAAGTATAGATAATGAGTAGATTTTCACTCCTTGGCTTAGGAAATAAATCCCTAAGATACTAGAGTCATAATGTTTGACATTTAGTGGTAATTTTTGGGTTGTTAGTTGCTCTTGTTTTCACTAACGCTAGCTTTTTACTAAGTTAATTAGTAAGTTAGCTAGGATTTGTGGATTAAGGTCAATTATGCTTGCTTGACTTAATCCTTGATGTTAGGGGTTGACGAAGTGAGATTAACTCATTGTAATTGCCATAGTTGTGGTTATGACAAAGATAGAATTCCTTAATTCTCATTTAAGGCTCTTTTATACATTGCACTCCATTTTCACTAGTTTTGTTCTTGTTTTTTTCTCATTGGCATTAATTATCTTTTGATCCATTATTAGTTCATTTATTCTTTAGTTCTTTTAAATTCCATTTCCATGCTTGAAAACTCCACCTATTTCACAATCAACAGTGTGCACACCTAATTGCTAGTCTGAGGGAAGACGATACGGGGTTTAGAACTCCCGGTTATTTTGTTTTAGATTGTGACAATCTTTATTCTAAACTTTGATTGTCGGCCGTAATTGTCAGTTGGGGCTATACTTACAACGCAATTCTTGTTAAGGAAATTCCTAACTAGCAGTTTGGTCACCATCATAGCACTAACGAGATATCGTAGGCGAAATAGAACTAATAGGTAACACATATCATGGGGATTAGGAAATATTAGAAGTTAAAGTTTGGAAATTTGAAGCTCTGAAGTTGGTGTGAATTAGTGTGCGGATGTTAAGTATGTCATTTTAACCCCATCCTGTTTTATAACCTTTTGCTGCCTTGCTTTATCATCGCATGTTTGAACCATGTTATCTTTTGCATTAAGCCTGCCTTGTAACTTTTACTTTGCAATCACACTTCTACGCTTGTATCTCTATGCCATACGACAATCCAAGTATTTAAAAATTGTATATATGTATATATACTGAGATATTTTTGCTTCTTCCTTAAATGTGTTTAAAAAGTGAAGTTAATATGAACCTCTTTGATTTTGAAGCAATTTTCGAAGACGAAAATTTTTATAAGTGGGGTAAGATGTAAGACTCCGGATTTTTACAAAAAAAAATAAATAATAAATTTACTTATGATTTAAAACTTTAGTAATTGAATAATAATAAGAATTTTATATGATTTAAGTTGAATAATTAGATTTTTAACTTTATTTTATGATTTAGATATTATTATTGGATTAAATTTTGTTTTAAATTAATACTCTACCCAAACCCTAATTCCCAAATCAACACCCTAATTTTACCTTAAACATCACCGCCACTCAGCTTCACTACCACTCAACCCATCCCTCACCCAATGAATATACACAGATACACAATCACACCACTAACAAACACAGACACACCCAAAGCAGCGCTCACACATGCACGGAAAAGATAATCGCAAAGGAAGGGACAGACAGCTCACCGCCGAGCCTAACTTACTGTTGTGCTACTGCCGATCTATCTTGGAGCTGCCGTCGAGCCGTCCCGCCGCTGCTGCCAACGCCGATGATGAGAGAGAGAGAGAGATCGGGCAGAGAGAGTGTGACTTCGTGAGGGAGCTGCTGAGGACACGAGCCAGGGGCTAAGGGAAGGGAGACGCCGCCGCCATCATGTCCTGCCTGTGCCACCGTTCAAGCCCATCGCCATCCATGAAGTCGCGAGGAGCGCCACTGTTGTTGTCACAGTGTATGGGCTTCACGAAGAGAGAGAGAGAAATGCGAAGGAGGAGTTTGGTTCGCGCTGCCGTGCCTACACCGCCACCGTTTCATTACCACTGCGGCTAGGCTGTCGTCGCCGTCGCCTTTGGGTGGGCTGGGAGGAAAGGTTGAATGTGGTGAATGCTGGTGATGTTGCATGTGAGAAGCAGGGCTGGCCCCGCCACCCTTGCTGCTGTTAAACCGCTGCTGGGGGCTGCTCGTCATGCCTAGTCACCGGAAAAATGACACGGACGTCATCAGAGTCAACCGTTGGAGTAAATTGTTCTTGTCTTGAAGCTCTCGCTGTTAGCGTTTTGTTATAGTTTATTGAGGATTTTGCGATGTTAATGTTTTAGGGTTGAGTTACTATTGTGTATGGTGCTTGATGGCTGTCACTATTACGGAAAATGGTCAGATTCGATGCCATTGAATTTGGGCCAAGAGAAAAGAATTTTTAGACCCTTTTGGCTTTGTGGGTTTCGTCTAACTGAGATAGGAGTTTTTTTTTAAACTTATTTTATATTACAGGATTGTTATAAACAGATATTGAAGTGGAATATATATACTTTTATGATTTCGTGAGTCTTATGGATTGGATGGAGTTGCTCTAGATAACTATAATTGTTTGTCTAGTTGAAATTATTAGTTATTTGAGAAATTCGAATATTTTGAGTTATTGATTAATTTTGTTAAATCGGTGGTTGCCAAATCAGTTTTCTTGAGATTTAAAATTGTTTTGATATTGAAAATGAGTTTGATTTATTGGAAATAAATTGAAATAGAGAAATAAATTGACTTTGAAATGGTTCGACATCGAGCCTGATCTGATATCGAAATTGGTTAAAAATTAGAAAGGGTTTGGTATTTGATAATTGTTTCATATTGAAGCTGGTTGAGAACGGGTTGGAAAATATAGTTTTGATGGGCCCCGTAAGGGTGGCATAGTCCGAATTTTAGAGGAGTTGCTGCCCTAATTTTTATAAAAATTAGAGACTTCGTTTAAAGTGGTTATTTAGAAAGATTGAGATTTAAGAATTTTATGACTTATTTCTGAGTTATTAAGAAAAAGATTATGTTTTGAGTTTGAATTATTAGTGAACGAAATATGAGGAATGATGAGGATTGAATTTGAATGAAGAATGATGAGATTTGATTTTAAAAGTATGATTTTTTGAATGAATTGAATGATATTGAGAAATGAATTTGAAAATAAAATTAAATTTGATTAAGAATTGAGACCCCAGGTAAGAGGTAGTGGCGTTGTCCACTTGCTCTGATAAAGAGATGAGGATGAAGAATGAAGAAAACCGAGTTTGATTATAAAATTGAATGAATATGATAAATGAAACATGGTTGAGGATGATTGATGACAAGTATGTCTGTGTTTTCTCTCTGGATGTAAGGGTGATAGGGCACCTAATCCCTCTAATGGTGACAGGGCACATAATCCCTCTAAAGGTGACAGAGCACGTATTCCCTCTAATAGTATTAATGCACAACAGAGAGATAGTGTTCAGATTAGCTACCGGACAAGTCGGGTTTGGCTATATAACCAACAAATGACCTCATCAGCTATAGAGCAGACATGCATCATATGCATTTGCATGCTTTGTTTGAGTTTGAATTTGTTTTGGTTTGCCTGATTGCTTAACTGGCATTAACTGCTATCTGAGCTACTTGCTGTAACTGCTATCTATACTTATGTTTTCTTGCCTGTATTGCCTGTGTTTGCTCTGGTGTGGTACTTCTGAGATTGAGTTTTGGTGCTGAATTGATGATAAGTGTTGATTGATTGCATGAATGGGCATGAGGTAGTGATTGGTTCCTGATTGAGGTTTAGTTAAGTACGAGAAATCAAGCTGATTCAGCATAGACTTAATGAACCTATACTTGGAACAGATTAGTCATTCATACAGTCTAGAAAACTTTTTAAGATTTTCTTATACAAAAAGAAAGGTTTTGCACTTGCATAGTTAACTGACTTCTTTTTAAAAGGTTTTGAATTTTAGGATGGTTAAACCGTCCGTTTTCAAAAGATTCATAAGACAACGATAATCACTGAGTTTGAAAATAGTTTTCTCTTTAATTATCTTATGACAATTCTGAATCTCTGTGGTGAGATCGTGTGGTTAGGTTCTCACTCCCCTACAGCTTTATCTTTTCAGGAAACGAATGATGAAGCTTACGAAGAGTTTTATTGCATTTTACTTATTTGATGTTTTAGTTTAGATATTATTTTTCCCTCGCCATTAACATTATATTGTTGTAAGAGGGGTAGGAATCCTGTTTTTTAATGAAATGCATGTATGTATAATTGTAAGTACTTGTATAAGAAGTCTCGTGTGTGTGTGTGTGTGTGTGTGTGTGTGTGTGTGTGTGTGTGTGTGTGTGTGTGTGTGTGTGTGTGTGTGTGTGTGTGTGTGTGTGTGTTCCTGTTTTTTAATGAAATGCATGTATGTATAATTGTAAGTACTTGTATAAGAAGTCTCGTGTGTGTGTGTGTGCGCGCGCGCGCGCGCGTGCGCGTGCGCGTGCGCGTGCGCGTGCGTGTGCGTGTGCGTGTGTGTGTGTGTGAGAGTAATGTGATTAAGTTTTGGTTATAAATGCATGTTTGTTTTAAAAAAGTATCTTCGGTTTTTCAAAGAAATCAACGATACGGTTTCGAGTCAAAGGCTCCAATTTTATTATTAAGTATATGTAGTCGTCGTAAAGCATCTTGCTATCAGAGTGGCGCAGCTGGAAGCATGACATTCTGATAGTGACAGTATTACAGTAACTACTTCTTGGAAGTGTGACAATGGCACATTCAAATCTGGTTATGAAAAATATTTGAAAAAAATGCTTCATGAAAAGATCCCTGGATGTAATCTTAAGGTACAATTTTTTATATAATACTTGTTTTTTCGTTTATAATTGTATAATTGTATTATAATTGTATAGTTTGTTAATTAGATGTTCTTATTCTATTTACTATTAGCCTAAACAAACTATTGTTTTGTATATATCGATGTTACTAACTTACTGCATCATGTTATGGTTAATAGGGTAACTAGTGACTGCTACTGTATCATGGGGCAGATTTTTTGGTATTGGTAGATTAATTAATGTCTACATTTTGGGTCTGACAACATAGTAGCTAGAGTTTGCCCTGCAATGGTTTCTACAGAAACTTTAAAATTTTAGCATAATCTGATCGACATGGTGTTCCAACTTTAACAGGAAAATTTTTGCCATTTCTAAAGAAATTGATTTAAATCTTGCTATTTTTGAATTTTTATGGATTATATTAGATTGTCGTTTTTAAGTTTTGAATACATGTATTTAGAAATGTTGAGATTTGTTTTGTATAAGTTCAATTATGAATTATGTGACGAATTATGTATTATGGAATTTTTAAAAATTTAGATAAGTATTTTGTGTTAATTTAATTGTGATAATTGTTATTAAAGATATTTTGGTAAATTTAATTGTGATCATGTTAATTTTAATTGAACATATTTGTTATTAGGGGTATTTTTATAAATTTATTATTAGAGATATTTTTGTAAATTCAAAAAAATTTCAATGTAAAAAAAGTAATAATATATTTATATTTAATTTTTTAAGAAAATTAAAATATTTGATATTAGGGGTATTTTTGGAAAAAATAAATATTTTTATCTAAAAATGATTATATTGAATTTATCTTGAAATATATTTATATGTAAATTTTTTTATGTATTTATTAAGTTTAGTCATTAATCTTTTAATTTGAATAAGTAAGGATAATTTTGATATATTATATAATATGACCAAAAAATTTAGATCCAACCAAACAAAAAATTATTCATTTTCAGGAATATTATACAAGATTCTAAAGTATTAGACTTTGTAAACCAAACATAGAAATGTTATATGTCAAATAATCTCATTCCTAGAGATATTGTATTCCTGAAATGATATTCTTAGGAATGAAAACTAATATTTGAACCAAACGCACCCTAAAAGAGTTACACTTTTCTGGGAGGTTGCTTCCTTTTTTGGTTTCCTAGGTTGCTTCCTTTTGCATGCCATTGTCTTTGGTTTTCTCAGGGGCTTATTTGGTTATCTTTCTCCTCCTTTATTTTTGTCAAAAATCTTTCAACAACTTCTTAAATATATCAAAGCTCAAAGCACCTCCAAAAAATATTGATTAAAACACAAACATCTCAATTAAAATAAAGAAATTACTAATTTTATTTAAAAAATAATGAAATAACAATTAAAGATACTCATACATCAATTGATCATTTCAATTTGTATTACTTACAAATTTTTTAACGCTCAAGTATTTTTTTTATCTATTGTTATATAAAATGATCAATAAAAATACGATTTGATGAACATTTCTTACTCAATAAACGTTAGTAGATAATAATAATAATATTATTATTATTCCCGCATGAGAGAACGAGAGAACAAGAGGGGGGGAACACTTGGGGGTAGGAATAGGGTTCTCCAATCACACATAAAGGATCCAAGGGTTTGAAATCGAGAAGAGTATCATCATTTGGAATATGAATCGTTCTCTGTGTTTGTGGATAATCTACTGGAGAATATATCGAAGAGGAAATTATATCACTTTTTCTGTTGGACGGGACAAATTAACGTATCTTTCCCCAAAATAGAAAAATAGAGTGATTTATCTATTTGCTTTTGTAAGATACATAACGAAAAGGGGCGCTCTGAAGGCTATTACGGAGATGAATCAGATGAGATGCGAGGTAAGTTAATATCCGTAGGATAAGCTAAATTTAAAAGGAAACTACAAGCGAGGGAATGAATGGTGCATGTGAGTCCAAGTGGTGAGCATGAGGGGGGCGTATCGAATTTGTTCGTGGGAAAGAGGTGGTTAACGCACAAAAGGAGGAAGGGACGAAGATGAGTGCGCAAGCCGCGAACCAACATGGGAGTGGGTGCGCGAAGAAGTATGAAGTGTCAATAGTGGGGGAGAATATGGAGTGGTTGGTGCGGAGTTTAGTAGGGAGCACATCAAAACCCTATGAAGTTTTATTAATGTTTGATATGGCGAAGCATGCAGACGAGACCTATACTTTCAAACTGGATAGATTGCTGCAATTTTTTCATAGGGTTTGGAAATGGGAAGAGTCTGAATGCTGTGATACTCGTAGAGTTTGGTTGGAATGCTATGGGGTGCCTTTATATGTTTGGTCACTAGAAACTTTTAAAACTATAGATAGACAATGAGAAAACGTGATTAGGTATGACGTAGCAACAGAGGCATGTTCATCTTTTAGAGTTGGATGGTTTCAAGTGGATATTTGCGTTTTTGACGTTATTAGAGATTAGGTCTATATCACTGTTGGAAATAGTGGTTTTGATGTTTTTGTGAAAAAGTTAGATATTGAGGTATGTGGTGAAGAAAGTATAGTGGGGAGCCAAGTTGAATGTACTGTGATTGGAAATTATGGTTTTTGTGCCAGTATCCTGACAAAGGGGGTGGTGCCATGGGATCCGGGGGCTGATCTGATGGACGTTGGGGCAAAGGTGATTATTGGCGAGGAGGATAGATTGGTAAATTAGGATGTGTTTTTGAATGATTCAAATTTTGTTTATTTAAATTTGAATAATGCAAATAGTATAACTGCTTCTGGTAGTTGTACCAAGGATACTGGAAAGGCAGATTATAGAGGATCTGAGTTGAATGATGAGGTAGGGTCTGAAAGAACGGTTACCCAGGAATTTGGGCCGTGTGAAGGTGGGGTCCTTTTTGGGGATACAAGGAGTGGGGGCTGTCATCATTTGGGCTTCCCTTATAACTGCCTACCTAAGTGTTGTTTGGCTGATGGGTGTGGTTTGGGCTTAGCTACAAGTGGCCCAACTATTAAAGGAAGGGAAGGTGGGCCTTGGGATGATAGGGGCATGCAGGGGGGTGAGTAGGATTAATGAAGGGGCTGAACTAGGTGGGAATTCGGTCCAACAGGCTCAAGGGTTACATAATGTGGACGGGGGGTTGATAGGAGAGAAGACGCGGGTCGGGTAGGAGGAGCTCGGGTCAGAGGGATATCGGGTGTGGGAGCCACACAGAACAAGGGGATTTGTTCTCTAGCATTGCGAGGCTGCCCAGCAACCCATGATGTCAGTGATGGCGTCGTGGAGAGGGTCGTGCTGCTTGAACAGGGACCTTGGGAGGCTGGGGATCGTCGTTCCATGGAGGCTATGGAGAGAAACGAACCCGTCTGTGGTGCTGCCGTTAATGGAGCACCTGTGGCGTCGTGGCAGACCACAATGTGACGACGAGGATGCAGGAACTGAGGGAACAGGGTAGTGAGGGAGAGGACCATCTCTCTTATGGGACTTGTTCACAGATCTTGCTAAGAGTGGAAGGGAATTAAAGAGCTTCGGACCCTGACTTATGGGCAGATGCAATGGAACAAGAAGTGGCCAATAGTGAAAGAAGGTTGGTGGCTGATGTTGGGTCAAACACAGAGGCTGAGCAATGAAATGGGGCTGATGAGGTGAGAGTAACGAAGGAAGAACAGATGAAGGAAAATGAGGATATTGGGCTTTGGCAGTGGAGTCGGGTGCTATTTTGTATGATGATGAAGAGGATATTATGGCTATTTTGCAAGCTCAGAATGAAGAAATAGCCGCGAAGAAAAAGATGGCAAAACAAAAAGATAAAGGAAGACGGAGTCGGCCTAAGAATCTCAATAAGTTAAGTAATATTATGGTCAAATGATTTTTAGCTGCTGGAATATTAGGGGGTTGAGGGGAGATGAAAATTTGAGCATGGTAAAATCTTTGAAGAAAAATAATAAATTAAATATGTTAGGTTTTCTTGAAACTAAGAGGGAGGTGATCACTAAATTTGAAGTTGCACGAATTTGGGGATATAGTTCTGTGGGATGGGAGTTTGTAGAGTCTACAGGCACTTCTGGGGGTCTGCTGTTAATGTGGGATGATGAAATTTTTAAATCTAGTAATTGCTATAAAGGGGAGAGATGGTTGTGCATTAAAAGAGTGTTGGCCAAAAACAATTTTAATTGTGCTTTTTGTTTGGTGTATGGGGTGCATGGGAGAGAGGAGAAGCGGTTAGTGTGGGAAGAGGTTAGCTATATTGTGGGTTTGTGTTAGGTTCCATTATGCTTTTTGGGGAATTTTAATGAGATATTGCAGGTCGACGATTGCAAAGGGGTGAGTAGTTTACCGTCATCTGCGGAAGAGTTTAAGAGTTGGGTACATGATATGCAGTTGGTGGACTTTTCTCTCAATGATAGGGAGTTCACATGGTTCAAGGGTCGATCTTGCAATCGGATTGATAGGGTTTTGATGAATTTCCTGATATTCGACTGAAAGGGGGACCCAAAGGGCTGCCAGATCACAACTCGCTGATTGTGGACTAGAGCAAGCGGGGGGCCATAACCTTTCAGAAGTTTGGATTCCTGGTTTACCCATGAGGGTTTTCTGAGGATGGTGAAAAATGAATGGAGAAATTTGGGAGATGCTCAGTTCACATGTAAGTTGAAGGCCATGACGGTACCTCTGCGACAATGGCACAAGGATAATTTTAGCAATATGGATAAGAGATTGATGATGTTTGAGGAGGAGATTAAGAGGCTTGACAATCTGGTTAGTGAGGGCATTTATAATGGCACGACGGAGGCTAGAAGGAAAGTGTTGGTGATCTTTTATGAGAAGTGGTTTGTTAGGAAGGAGATCCACTAGAAGCATATGTCTAGGTCTCAGCATGCTAAGAACATGGATAAGAATACTAGATACTTTCATACCATTGCCTTGGCTAGAAGAAGGAATAACAGAATTAACACTCTGAGGACACATGGACGGCTAGTGCGGAATTAGGCAAGAATAAAGGTTGTAATTAGAGGGTTCTATAAGGATCTGTATCAGTAGGAATATGCTCCAAGGATTGGTTTTTGAGACGGTTTGGTGAAGCAGATTGATGAAGATAAGACTTTAGCATTGGAGGTTATGCTGTCTGTGAAGGAAATTAGGAACGTAGTTTGGGACTGTGAATCTTCTAAGGCCCCAGGTAATGATGGGTACAATATGAACTTCATTTAACAATGCTAGAAGGAGAATGGGTAGGAGTTCACTGCAGTGGTGATGGGTTTTTCCAAAGTGCTAAGCTACCAACTGATGCCACTACAAGAAAATAGAATATTTGTAACAAAAAATTTGTATCAAATTTAAAATTGTTACAAATTATGATTTTTTGGTAACAATGATTAGTTATTGTTACAAAATAAGAATATTTTGTAACAACAAGAAAATTTGTTACAAAACATTTCAATATTTTTGTAACAACGTGATTTCTTTTGTTACAAATTATGTTGGCTTTCGTATCGAATTGTTGTTTTGTTGCAAAATATTATAATATTTTGTAACAAAAGATTATATTGTTGCAAAAATTCAAAATATTTTGTAACAAAAAATTAATTTATCACAAAATAAAATATTTTTGTAACAAGTTATTTATTTGTCACAAAATTCAAAAAAATTAATTTGTCACAAAATACAATATGCGAATGTCACGTGGGTAATGCTAGCGGTGCCAAGGAGATCAAGGACTGTTGGTCGATTAACAAGGTAGGGTGTGTGTATAAGGTGATTTCGGAGGTTCTGGTGAGAAGAATGAGATCAATTATGTCGGGATTCGTAGGAGACACACAGAGTGCTTTTGTGAAGAGTAGAAAAATTCATGATGGCGCCCTCATTGCCTATGAAACGGTACAATGGCTCAAGGCGTGAAGAAAGAAGGCGGCAATTATCAAGCTATATTTTCAGAAAGCATATGATAGAGTCAGATGGATTTTTGTGGATATTGTGCTACAGAAGATGGATTTTGGACAAAGATGGAGGAATTGGATTAAGGAGTGTGTCAGTACAGCCACCATGTCAGTCCTGGTTAATGGGTCACCATCCAAGCCGTTCAAAATGGAGAGGGGCCTAAGACAAGGTGATCCACTATCTCCTCTTTTGTTTGTTATTATGGTCGATGTATTGCATAGGATGTTGGCGGAAGCCGTAAGGAATGGTCGCATTGTTCCGTTACTGGTTGGGAGATATCATATTAAACTGTCACATCTTCAATTCGCGGATGATACTATTTTGTTTTGTCCTCTGGAGACAGAGACAATTGTGAATTATAATAGGCTATTGCATGGTTTTGAGCTGATGTCTGGTCATCAATTTTGATAAGTCAAATTTGATCTCGATAAATTGTGAGCAGGAGTGGGTGGTGCATGTGTGTGGCCTTCTGGGGTGTAAGCAAGCTGTATTACCTGTTAGATATCTCAGGATTTTTTTAGGAGAAAATCCGCGGTTGGTGAAGACTTGGAAACGGATCATAGATAAGGTGGAAGAGAAGCTCAGGTTATGGAAAGCGAATGTTCTAAACAAAGCAGGTAAGCTAGTGCTTATCAAATCGGTGCTGAATAGCCTACCGATCTATTACCTTAGTCTGTACCAGATGTCGAAGGCAGTCGTTGACAAGTTGATTACATTACAGAGGAGGTTTATGTGGTGTAAGGAGGATGGTAGCTATGTATACCTCTAGTTAAGTGGGAGGTGGTTCAGGCACCGAAAAAAGGCTGGGGGTGTGGGGGTTAGGGATGCAGAAATCATGAACACAGCACTTTTGTTTAAGTGGTGGCGGCGATTTTCAAAGGAGGATTGTCCTTTGTGGAAGAAGATTGTCTGTTCTTGTAACAATATGAACTCGAATGCGATGATAACAAATCAGACTGTACTGGTAACGGGGGACCCGTGGAAAGACATCTGTTAGTTGAATATAAAAGAACAACAGGTGAAAAATAATTATTAGTGGGATGGCAATGGAAGAAGAACTCTTTTTTGGAAAGATAACTGGGTTCAAGGTGGTCCTCTGAAAGCGAGTTTTCCAAGACTCTTATCTATTTCAAACCAACAAGGATCTGTGATAGGAGACTGTGGGTTTTGGGATGGGTTAGAGTGGATATGGAATTTCCATTGGAGGAGAGAGTTGTTTCAATGGGAGTTGGAACTTGTTCATCAACTTCATGATAGGTTAAGGCCAGTGAGGCTATCAACTGATAGAGAGGATAATGTTGTTTGGAAATTTGATACTAAAGGTGTTTTTTCTACTAACTCTTTTTGCAGGTGTTGCAATTAGAGACTCTTTTGGAAGAGGTTACAAGTTACAGTTTCACAAGTTCAATTTGGAGAGGGTTGGTACCTCCTAGAATTGAACTTTTTGGATGGTTTGTTCTAGTTGGTAGAGTGAATACTAAAGAGAGGTTGACTAGATTAGGCATTATTAATTAGAATGACAGTAAATGTGTGTTGTGTAAAAAGGAGATGGAATTTGTCCATCATTTATTTCTCTTTTGTGAGTTTACTTGGCAGGTGTGGTGCACATGGTTGAGGTGTTTTGATAGAGCTTGGACTATCCCTGGAACCGTTAAAGAATTTCTTGAGAGTTGGACTATCATGCCTCATAGAGAAGCGGAGCAGAAGATGTGGCTGATTGGGTTCTTTTCAGTAATTTGAAACATATAGTTGAAACGCAATGACAGAATTTTCAACAATAAAAAAGCAGGTGTTGAGATCATCCAAAGAAGGACATTTTTGAGTTACAAAGAGTGGACTGGTATTGATCCATTTGGTTGTTGATGGCAATGCCGAAGATGACAGGGGATTGATCTTTGGTGTTGGGTTTGACTTTTGTTGTGTTTGGATTGTTTGTTGCTCCACTTTAGTGTGTTGAGCTTTCTTTGTTTCAAAAAAAAATATTATTATTAATCAATTATATCAAATTTTTTTTTTGATAAATGAAAATATTCAATTTAATTTAGTCTTTGATAACTGAATCAAATTGGGCTTTGAATATACTTGTTTTCTTCATTGAATTGATGCCCACATCTTTTTGCGTGAATCCTATAGGCTGTGTGACTGACTGAGCATTTCAATTGCAACTTTATCGAATATGATCGACCGAAAAAAAAATCGAATATGTGACCCGCAACCACATGCAAATAGTATGGATTGACTAAAATGAAAAAGAGTATGGATTGACCACTGACGTGGCACGGTTTCCAGGCTCTGAAGAATTGGTCCACTACTAGGGTTGAGAGTATAGGGCATTTCCGTCAACACGGTCCAAAAAAATAACGACCATGCAAACCCCCAGAGTTTCTCTGTTCCTCGTAACTGACTCCCCAATTAACTAACAAAGCTTAATTACTGAGTCCACAACCTCTCACGGGTTGCCACGTGGCTAGAGTGATGCCTTTATATATAAACGAGGCAGTAACCTGATTCGCTAGTTTTACAGTTACCATCAAAACATATATTACATACATATACGTATACGTACATATATACGATACGATGGCGACCGTAGCTGCTACTCCTCCCGTTCCTACTACTACCAACAATAACACCGAAACCCACAAGAAGAACAGGATTCAGGTTTCCAACACAAAGAAACCTCTTTTCTTTTACGTTAATCTCGCTAAGGTACACAATTTCTTCTTTGGTTAATTACTTTCACTTTAATTAATTAATTACTTACTACTTAATTATTGAAATTTTACTTTTCTCATTTTGTTTTATATGCTATGATCGATGATGGGATGGGATAGGTGAGTCTGCTCGAAATAAGAAAAAAAAAAAAAAGAAACCAAACATTTACCCTTCAAGAGAATTGGGGCATATTCTAATTATAATTAATGGGTTGATTGATGTCGAACCACCTAAATTTTGTCTAGTGAACTCTTTTAATACATTATATATCAATTTATTTAAGATTTAATTTGTACGTATGGCTGTGCTCAAAACGGCTTGTATTTATATTCATTCGTATTTAAAAAATGTGTTAATACATAATAATTAAATGTGATTACTCACATAAAGATACTTTCACGTAAAAATGATATCTAAAATATTAACACATGTTATGTTAAATAATTTAATTAAATATGTCAAATCATCTAACAATTCTCAATTATTATTTTTACTTTAAAACATCTCCATGTGAATAGTCACCATTAATTTTTTGTTAGTTTAAAATAATTAAGTATATATATACTATGTGCATACTAAAAATTAT
>NC_029793.2:72555375-72566100 GCF_000816755.2 Arachis ipaensis
ATTAATTATTATATTATTATATATATTATTTGACTTATTTTTAATATATATTTTATATTTCACTATATATTTTCACATGGATGAAGATGTATCTGTGTCGCCCCACTTATCTACGTGCGTATAAGAATGTCACGTTGTTCTAAACTTTTGATTGAACCATCTTCACTAATTTGAATTATCCATTTAGCTAAATCTATCAAATTCTTGGTTAAAATGGTGCTATGAATAAATCTCGCACACTGTCTAGAAAAACAATGTTTAATCTAGATAGCCTTATTAGTCAGTTAATTTTAATGATTAATTAAGGTGCAATTATTATAAATATTGTTGTTTGATGCAGAGGTACATACAGCAGCACGATGAGGTTGAGCTCTCTGCTCTTGGAATGGGTACCGCTGTTCACTCAAAATTATTATATTTTTTTCATTCATTATTACTTAGTTATTAATTAACTAGTTTCTGACATCCTTTAACTAATTATAGCGCTGGCAGCTTTTGTTATCTCTTAAGTGTTGTTATTGCGTATTATTAGTTTGAAGTAGTAACACTTGAATTCATGGGAATAATTAACATTGGTGATATAGCATCCAAATATTTCTCAATCTATTAAAAAAATGTTATGTTTGCACAGCTATAACTACAGTTGTCACAATAGCTGAGATTTTGAAGAACAATGGACTTGCCACTGAAAAGAGTAAGTCTCATAATTTATTATTACATTTTAATTTTGGTTACATACATGTAGTTGTGCTAATCAATTTAATAATCTTGGGATGATTCAGAAGTTTTGACCTCAACAGTTGGCATGAAAGATGAGAACAAAGGTCGTCTGGTCCAGAAGGCAAAGGTTAGTTTCAAAATCTCTTTTAGGGTAGCCAAATAAGTTATCAATTTTGTCAATTACATAAAATAATCAAGTTGCAAAATTTTTTTTTTCTTTCGAAGAATCAAAGAATCGAAAACAAACACACCCATATTAAGTTCAAAATTTTCCTCGGTGATTTATATATTCTTGTTGGTATTTGTAGATTGAGATTGTGCTGGGGAAATCTGAGAAATTTGATAACCTGATGGTTGCTGCCAACACAAGTGAATCACATCAACCAGCTGGTAATGATGACAAGAAATGACAAATAGAGAGAGAGAGAGAGAAAGAGAAGAGAAAGAGAGGAGAAGAGCCATGTCAATGTGCAACTACTTGTAGCCAAATATATGTCTGATTCTTTTTGTACTGGGTATTATTATTTTTCTTTTTTCTGCATCCATAGTAGAAGTAAATAGGGGGAGTAGATTTTATAGATAACTATTGCTTCAATTAAAAAGGGTCGTGAAGCTGCATATTTTCCATTATCACCTTTAAATTTATTTTCCCTTCACTGCACATATATGACGATAATGATCATTATTACATGATTCTTTTAATGATTTGTTATCTCAGATTCTTTGTTAGTCTCGTTTATATATTCCATATTCCATCTGCTATACAATATCAATTATTTTTAGATAATACGCAAACATAATCATAACAATGAAATGCAACCATTTGCAACAAAGGTCAATTGCTTGGTCTCTGACTCCAACAGTTTAACATTTGCACTTTGCTTGTAATACAAAATTCTCATCTTTCAATCAAATTTAACACTTTAACATGACAAAAAGAACTTTAAAACCGGTAATACAGTGACTTGGAACACGGAAAATCGATTTTAAATGGTTGGAACTGATTTTTAAGCTCAAAACTGATTTTATAGGCTTGCTACACATACAAGCCTTTTTGGCTTACAAGCTATACAATTTGCTCAAAGTCCAAGAAAAAAACGCGCGTCCCTTCCACAACAAGTTCACTCTTCCTCTTCTTCCTCAATCAAAACGCAAACCATCAAGATTCAAGGGGCATTCGAAACAAACTACTACGATTCTGCAGAAACGTTCCAACTTCTCGCGAAGAGTAGAAGAAATCAAGAAGAAAAGTTACAAATCTCCATCAAAAATCACCAAAAAAAAGGAAGAAACATTATTCAAGGTACTGTTTTACTGTTCTTCTAGGTTTTTCTTCTAGATTGTCTTTGCTATGTGTCTCATCCTTAACCAGCAAAACATTAAAAGATTTCAAGAAGAAATATACTGTCTCCTCCTATTTTGGATGTATTTCTTAAATCCTTTGGGTGTATTTCTGTAATCCTTTCTGTAACCGTTTGGGTGTATTTCTATAACCGTTTGGGTGTATTTCTGAAGTTTCATTATCTTCAAAACGATTTCAAAGCTTGATTTCAAAAACCATGAAAATCGAAAAAAAACGAAGCAAAGAGAGAACGCACGAAGGAGATCCAACAAATTTGGCAAGAAACTCGAAAAAAGAAACGAAATCTTTTGAAAAATGAAAGTTATATATTTGCGCGTTAATTGATTTGAATTGATTTAAAATTTTGTTAAAAAGACACGTAACATAAGCAGCGCGTTTAATGGGTGGATTTCGTTCAAATTTGTAAAGCTTGTAAATGCAAAACACTTGTTTGTAGAGATTAATCCTTTATTTTATTTTATTTTATTTTTTAAAAGAAGAAAAAAAGCATACGAGACAAGTTGGCCTTCTACTTTGTTGTTCTTGAGTTTAAACCAAATTCAAGTAAGTAAAATAAATCAAGAGAAACTAGCTTAATAAATAAGCAAGGGATGAGACAAAGCAACTTAAATATTCCATCAACTTCTTTTGTGGTACATAAATTCCCAACTTGGCTATTAGATTCCTTCATGTATCTCAATTTATATTTGCAACATTATCTCTATGACAAGGAAATACTGCTTGACATTTGGGCAAATCAACTTCACCTATTAATTACATGTAATATTGTCTATGTGCAGTTCTGTAATAAAAATGTGACGACATCTAAAAGGGATGCATTGCACTATATCCTTTATGCATAAAATTTCCAAAATTATGTACATATAAACTATAATTACTTTGGATTGATTAAGCAACTTCTTTGCCATTACGCCATGAGTTTATATAATGTGCTACATGGCGTCATGGTTGCAGGCATTCAGCAATATTGGTGCCTTCAAAAGGAGTTAATTTTAATTTTCATAAAAAAAAAAAAGCATTTGCAAGTTCAAAATTGAAGTGTCCAAAATCCCTTGGGACCCTAGGCATATCATAAGTTGCTGATATTCATACACTTGTAAACACCTCCAGATGCTTACTTCACAAGAAGGAAACCAATAACGTTAAAAATTCTCATCACATAAAACTAAAACCATACATGTGTAAGATCAGAGGTAGAAGAAGGCTATTGAAAATGAGATGATTCAAATCCGAATACACTATTGAATAATACTCTAATTATTGAGTATATACATAGAAAGTTTCAGAAATAAATTAATTCACATTAATGTCAATTAAATAAAACACATCATTTACTTGCCAATTTACTAAGCTCCCAATCCTAAGAAAACACTAATGCAACGAGAGAGAATAAACCTCAGATGGGAGCTGCACATGTGGTTCTAAAGTGGCCTGTTTGATTGCAACGACTACAATGCACCACACGTTTGACACGGCCGCGGTCCTCGGCACGAACTCGCTTCTTCCTTGGTCGTCCAGGTGGTCTGAGTGATTTAGGAGGGTTAATGACAACTTCAAGAACATTGGTTGTATTGGGATCCCCTTCAGACAACTCCTTCCACAGAGACTTATCAGGAATTGGGTGAATGGTTTGGGAATATGTCTTCCGGTATGTTGCAACCGTAAAACAGCTCTCCGTGAATCTGTGGACATTCTGCCTGCAGGAAAGAAGTGCTGCCACGGCATGCGCACAGGGCAAACCATAGAGCTGCCAACCACGACAAAGACAGCAACGATTCCTAATATCAACTATATTTGTTCCTTCATGAGATATAACTTCAAATTCAGCTTCGTTTGCACGAAGAACCTGATATGTACGAGCATGTTCAAGAGCATCTGCAACACGTCTCTCAGCAGAAGGTACAAGTATTGATGTCCACTGCATGCTGGTCTCTCGCCGTTCATTAAACCAAGTCATTAGCTGCCTTCTGATGCATTCCATCATTTGAATTATGGGAAGCCCGGATGCCTCCAATATCCAAGTGTTCAAAGATTCAACAATATTAGCTGTCAAATGACCAAACCTTTGCCCCTCAAAATATGCGGTAGCCCACAGTCGGGGGGGAATTCTTCGAATCCAATATGCAGCATCTTGTGATATCTCTTCGATCTCCAGAACTTTTGCTTCGAATTCAATCACAGTAAGTGCATTGGCTGCTTCCCATAACAGATTAACAAGCAAGGTGTTATTAAATTCCTTCCGAAAGCTGTCACTCAAGTGACGCATACAAAATCCATGGAACGCTGTGGGAAAATTGGCTTCAACGCCATCAACAATTCCCTTCTGTCTGTTAGACAGAATTGTAAGCCTTGGCATGTTTTCAGTGTTAATCTCAAGCAGGTTGTGAAGCTCAGACAGAAACCACATCCAATTATCATCATTCTCCTCATCAATGACACCAAATGCCAAAGGAAAGAGGGCACCGTCACCATCAAATCCGGTAGCAAGAAGTAAGGTACCAAGATACTTGCTTTTTAAATATGTTCTATCAAGCCCCAAGAGTGGCCGACAAGCATTTAAAAAGCCATATATACAAGCTTGAAAGGAAATAAAGAGACGTTGGAAGCAATTCTCAGTGGGACTTCCATAAACAGATGCAATACTGCCGGGGTTTGTGCGTTTCAATTGTTCGCAGTATTGCGGAAGCAATCTATACCCTTCTTCGAAAGAACCACGCATTGCAGCCATGATACGCTCCTTGCCTCTCCATGCCTGCTTGTAAGATAAGGTGATACCATGAACCCTATGGATCTCTTCCAATATTTCCTTTGGCTTGCAATTAGGGTTTTCTTTCAGCCTTTGCTCCACAGAGTTAGCGACCCACTGAACTGAGGCCTGTTGATGGCCAAGATGAGCGATTCCTCCACATGTATGATTCTCATGAATGGTCCTAATGGTAAATGTTGGAACCCCTGGGAGCTTGGCCGCATGAATGCGCCAAGGACAGCCTTCACTTGCACATTTAGCAGTAAAGCGGGTCTTGTCGGATTTTATGGTTTGCATCTCAAAGTGCAAAGCAATTGCTGCATCCCTCAATGCCCTTCGACAACTCTTCACATCAGGGAATTCTTGCCCGACTGAGAGTTCATAAGTGGGATTTACAGCAACTACACGAGCCTGAATTACAGGAGTAGATATCATAAGCTGGGACTGTTCAATATCCATATGATCGGCAGATTCAATGCCCATTTCCGTGTTCTGAATCACAGTCAGGGCTGTGTTCTCATCAAATTCCTGGTTCTCAGAAACGGTCAAATCATTGTTCTCTGATAGTACCAATTCATGGTTATGCTCAGGAAGGGGTAACTCCCGGTCATCATGCTCAGGTTTGTGATCCCTGGAGAGTTCATGCTCATGCCCATAACTGTGACCATGCTCGCCTTCTTGATCATGGGTCTGTCCCATCTCCAACCCATGGTCTTGGTCGTGGGCATTTTCCAGACCAAGTTCATGATCATGACTTTGCCCCAGATCCATGTGATGCTCATGGGCAGACCCCAGTTCCAATGCATGATTCTGGCTCAGGTCCATATTATGATCATGGCCCATCACTAATTGCTGGTCATGGCCAATTGCTAAGTTATGATTTTGACCAAGCATCAAATCTCGATTAGTCATTAACGATATGAATGATTACTGCACAAAGTATAACAAGGGCCGAGACACTGCCTGCAAGATCCTGTAGATACTATGGAAAAGTCAGATATACCATATCAACCATATGTTCTGCACAGAAACATTAAAATTCCTGAATTGCATGCATCACAAGAAAGCTACAACAGGAACAAAGTGTAGATAATTCATACAACCGTGACACACAGAGAATACCAAACATGTTAGGTGAGATCTGTAGGCAGAAGATGTAGCAAACAAATAGAAGGGCAGGTAATGCAGTATCAATTACACAAATGAACATATTTTTCTTTCCTTTCTTCAAGTACTCCCACCTTCTGTACATATTAAATGGACAGTTTCATTTTGGTGGTATATACATGCAACAGAATCATGTGAGTTTTCTAAGAAGAAAACACAGCAAATAAATTGCTCCAATAATTAAAGATTACAGTTATACATACAAACATGAAAGAGGAGCTAGCCAAAGTTAGCAGGTTATACTACTATCACACATTATAAATCATAAATTGCATAATGCAAAATCTGCTAATTACAGATTTACAATTGCACAGCCGGAATTTCAAACCCACACATCGATGCTCAAATAGACTCGATATCTATCCACAAACATTCCATTCACACTTCAGTTACTTTATAAATTTTGCCAGAAACTGAGATTAAAGTCATCACTCTCCAAGGGGAAAGAAAAAGGCACTGAGCTTGACTTAAAATCTCCGATTAACTATAATTAAGTAAACCTGTCAATAGAAGTTAATTATACTTAAGAAAAAGGCGGAACAGAAGTTAATAACACTTTGAAAAAAATAAACTTTCATAAAGCACAACACAAACGGAATTGAATTGATTGTCAAAACGTACAACTCGGTAAAAACACAAGACACAATAAGATAACCATTATACATATAAAGAGTAGTTCGATAACAATAAGAATAACAGTGAAACTACCTGAAAGCTTTCACCTTTTTCCAGAAACACGAAAACGAAGTGAAGAATGTTGAGAAAGGCACTACAAGAAGGATTCGGAGAACTAGGAAACGGATCAGATGAAGAACTGGAAGGAGGAAGAAGAAGAAGAGGAGGAGGAGGGATTTGAAAAGGGAGGTTTAAAAAGGGGAGAAATTTGGCGGGGAAGAAGTGGAGAAAATCGGAATTTAGGGTGAAAAAGGTAAGGAGAGGAGAGGAAGAATGGGAATTAGAAGGGTAGCAGAGGGATCGGCTTCTCAGGGTTGAGAAGGGAAATACAGGTTTGAGGCTAACCACACAACGAGGGTATTTACGTCAAAGGGTTTTGGTTTCCGGAACGCTGTGACTCTATTGCCCATCCCCGTTTAATTTAACCCTCTTTTTTTCTTTTTTATTTTTTATTTTCACAATATGAATTCACTTATTAATATAATCTAATGTGGTAGGAGATTACGGGATTTATACTAAAAAGAGATCTTCATTCATAATCTTCTTGTTAGTTTGCTAAAAAGATTTTATTTTCCGTTTCAATTGATATGAATGGATAATTTAAAATATACTAATTATTTTATTCGATGTTGATATAAAAAACTACTCTATTTTTATAACAAACTAGTGTATGAACTCGAGTGCAGCAGGAGAAAATTCATAAAAATAAAATATATTTATATTTTTAAATATTAAAAAAAACACTAAAACAATTACTATTTCAAAAAGTTTATAAAATCACTATTAAAATCAAAGTTTAACTTGAAAATAGTGAATAATTATTATTTTATACTTTTTCGAAGTGAAATAATTATTTATTAATTTTAATATAGAATTTAAAATAAAATCAAAATATTTACATTAGAATCCTATTTTTTCAAAGACTTCTCTATAAACAATATTGATGGTTGAATTTACAGTCATTTCTACGTGATTCATGAGTAAAACTTTTAAACATCTCTTGCTCTTAACTCTTCAAAGTGCCACATATAGTTGGTCATGTATAAAAACTAATTTAAGCAAGTATAATCTAACTTGAGATTAAGTTTGTCCCTAAGACTTATTAATTGTCATAGCAAAAGATACTATTATGGAGAACTGTCTTCATTGAAATCTAGTTGGGACGGTTTCATTTGTTGGTACCATATTCATTCTTGGAATCAAAGCAATATGACCAACGATGTTACCCGTTAAGACTTCACATTATATGATATGATTTTCAAGCTTCCTAATTTGTAGCTTTATACCATTACAAAGACCACTGGATTAGTCAATATTTCTCAGTAACATCACCAGAACACCAACCTTGAGTATTAATTTATGTGGAGGAAAACCAAATCAATTTATGCTATTCAATAATTCAGGACCATAAAGATCTAGTTGACTATTCATATTCCCTTCATCCACACAAATTGAATCCAAACTAAGATATAATTTTTCTCCTCGAGGGATGATAGCCATTAAATAACTGTTGACCTCTTCAACAATGTTCAGCGTGGAAGCCAGTATAGTTCTTGCTTTAAAAAAAATTCTTTGAAGACATGTTTTCCAAAATATTTGGATAAAAAAAATGAATCAACTTATCAAATGTCTGGTCTGAAGAAGGAATAACAGTACAATATCTTATGGAAGAAATATCTCAGATTCACCATTTATATTGTCATCTATTAGATCATCACTAATTTTCAATAACCACTCACTAAATTACTTTGTTTCATTTTGATCTGAAGCAGTTGTCCCTATAGAAAGTCTCATTTTTTGTTAGTTTGAGCACCTGACAAAACTTCCAAAAGTAAGACAACTTCACAATTGAATGAACGATATCTTGTCTCGATCCTCGTAGAATGATAGGAAGGATGTGTCTAAAGTCTCCACCTAGTATAACTACTTTTTCTCCAAAGGACAAATCTTTGTTATACATTGGAGAAAATCTCATGATATCACCCAAGCCTTTATCAAGTGCTTCATAGCAGTACCTACCAATCATTGGAGCCTCAACCCAAATTATAAGTTTAGTTTCAACAGCAGCATTACTTGAGGGGAACCAGGTTTGATGTTACATACATAATCCTCAGTTATATTCAGTGGTATTCTGAACCTTGAGTGTGCCATTCTTCCATTGGAAAGAAGTAACGATGCAATACCACTTGAAGCAATGTTTAATACAATATCACCCCTTGAACGGATTTCAACAGACATAAAGTTTCAGAGAAATGTCTTTCCAGTACCCCCTTGACCATACACAAAGAAAAAATCCCATTCTTCACAATACACAGTTGTAACAATTTTATCGAATGAATGTTTCTGTTCAGGTGTTGCAATGGCCAACATGTCTGAGGCAATTTTCTATAACTCATACCTGTTAAAGTTTAATTCTTTCCCGATAACCATTTCGGTTAACAAAGAACTATCAACTTCAGTTGCTAAAGGCATAGGAGGATAGTCTTTCAAGGTTTTAACATAGGAATGTAAGATCTTGTCTATATCTATTAAGCACAACTACTTAATCTCATCATCTGACATGGTTAACTCTGTATATTATACGATATTGTAAAAATTCAATTAGTTTAAAAATTATCCATAATGAAGGACTTTTATAATTACAATTAATAAAAACTCACTTCTCATGTTCATCATGGTTCTTTGTCAATACAAAATATCATCTGAGAGTAAGGTTTTGAGAACTGGACTGGTCATTAAACCGCTCTAGTCACTGGTTCACTGGTTTATTAGTTCAATCGGTTTAACTGTGGTTCAATTGGAAAAATTATTTTAAATAAAATAATAAATAAATTATAAACAAACATCCTAAAATATAATTATTGTCTAATATAAATCTTAAAATACCTTACAAATTTAAAACACTACAACAAGAATTTTAAATTTATCAGCATTTCATGATTTCAGGATTCACTTCTCATAAATTACAATGCAACAGATTATGTACATACTACTACTATTATACTGATCATTTACAAACTCAAATATTTCTGAATTCATTAAAGAAAAATTAAGCCAACCACCAGCTCTCAGTATCATTGGTTTAGTATAATATCTGCAAAGAATTTGCCCTAAGATCCCTAAAACTCATGTGACAGTAACCACAAACAGTAAGACGTACAAGAAATCCGTCGCCATTCTATTCAGGCAGGGATCTTCATGCACCAATCAAAACATCTAAGATTATGGAATAGTATATCAAATTTCAAAAAAATCATTTCATGTAACATTATGCAAATTTCACCACCAAAAAGAAAAATTCACATCGACCAATCATGGTAAACTTTCGATCTCTTTGATTCTCACAATAGCAATAGCAACATCATCAGGTTTCATAATCAATAATCCAAAAACTAAATCAAATCAATTGCATAGTAAATTAATTGCAAGAACCTTCCGTATGACCACGTTTACCATAGAGCCAAATGGAAAATTAAATTCGAGCAAACACCACACAAATTAAAATAACCAACAAATCAGTGCCAAAGCAGCTTGCAGAACAACGCACAAAAATTGAAAAAGTATATGAAATGAGAGAGTACGAAACTCACAGGAGACGCAGTAGACAAGCCAGTCATGTGCCAAAATATCTTGAATTCTTAAAGGAGGTAAAAGAAACAATCGGATCTGGCAAGGCCCAGAAACCTTAGCGCATCGGGTTCCCAAATCGAATTAGGAACGAGGAAAGCCCTAGAATCGGAAACAGGGGCGACAAGACGATGGCGCGCAGGACGAAGATGATGGAGGATGGATGCCGAGCGAGGAAGAAGAGAGCGAAGTGCGAACAGGGAGTTGAGGACAGGACGAAGAGAGAAGCCTCGAACAACCACGGACGGCGGCAATGACTCACTCACTCCGTTCGGCGATGGTGGAGGCTAGTTAGGGTTTTCTCTCTGAGTTGAAAAGAACCACGGTTAGAAATGAAAGGGGGAGGGGGGCACAAGTTGTAGGTTGGGACAGGGGAAGGAGGAGGCTGCGGGGTCACCGACAACTGCGAACGGCGGCTGCGGTTTCG
>NC_029793.2:72566125-72602726 GCF_000816755.2 Arachis ipaensis
TGGGGTGAGATCAGGGAGTGGGCCAATGGGGGATTTTTTTTTAAATAACGAAATCGTTTCACAAGAACTAGTCGGTTCCCTGTTTGGTCCAACCAGCTAGTTACCGGCCAGTTCTGTGGTTTCAGAGCAGTTTGGAGATTGGCAGTTTTAGGAGGAAGACCGGATCATTTTCCATGCCGGTTCCCGATTGAACCGATTCAACCGGCCGATTTGGTCCAATTTTCAGAACATTGTCTGAGATTTCGTGCCAACATCTATCCTAAACATGTTCTGGTCTTGAGATATTTTTAGATGTTAGTAGAATGACAAATAACCTCCTAATGTATGATCCTCAGGCTCACAAGTTTGCTTCCTTAGTTGCATCCATGAATTCTCTGTCATCTTACAAGAGTCCAAGAGCGAAGCATGCATCTCTATAAGTAGCATGAATTGTTCCTCCTACTGTTCTTATATCTTGAAAATTCATACATCCTCTTTGAGTATTCAAGAGAAGCTATTGGTAATATTATTCGGTATTCGCTGCAAAAAAGTTGGTTAAAATCCCACTTCTAAGTTGCTAAATTGATTATGCTACATGATTTCAATTATTATGCAGCTACACATGCGTATAAAATTATTTTTCTAAAAAATAAAAAACAATGATAAAATTGTATAATTTATAGGGCATTAGATTATAACTGTTGAAAGTTATTTGAACATTTATTTTCCAGTGTAGATAAATCAAATAAAATGGATGTGGGGTACATGATGTTAAGATTTTAAATTTAAATAATCAAAAAAATAAGAACAAAATTGAATATAAACTCATCATTACTTGCAGGTACATGAGTCAACCTTCCAATTGTAAAACCTTGCTTTCGAGGAAGCCACTTCGAAACATCGTCCTTACAAACAAACTTGGTTGGAAACTCAGCATAAGTAAGACTTCGAGCATAGGGATATGACATGTTCGCCGCCATCCATCCTAAAAACATGGACTTATGAGATACTGCTCTTTCGACAATATCATTCACATTCGAAGTTTCGCTATAGACCATATGTTGCTTATCCTCCAAACAGAATGGAAGTCTAATCACAAATGGTTCTTTCTCTTGGATTTCGTATCCAAATATATGCCAAACTGCCTCACATGCTGAAATGTACCTACAATCATAGTAATTCCTAATTCCGTCAACAACTTGTGTGGCTTCTAATGAATCACCAGCATTGTATAGGGTAGCTGTTACATGATCATTGCCCTTGTGTACATACTTAAACAGATACTTAATAGAACTTATTTGGAATGTGTATTCCACATTTATGTAGCACCCAAACTTGAACAACAATTATGGATTATATGAAACAATGAACTTATTGTCTAGTACACATTCCTTTTTCGTCACAGTTCGACCGTTATCAGTACGCCTATATTTGGGAAATCCAGCTTCATCAATGAGTGTCCGCTACCTAAACTCTTTAGGATAAAACTTTGAAAAGGATCCATTCTTCATGCAAGGTGAATTCTTGTTATACGGACCACATGGACCATATACCATGTAATTTTGAACAGCTTCATGTAGATTTGACCTTTCATTTTTATCAGGAATCTCAGCCGTTATATGTTTGTCTATGTCACTTGGTATTTGTGGCTTGAACTCATCACTCATAAATACAAGGATATGTGCATGTGGAAGCCCTCTCTTTTGAAACTCTATAGTGCAAACATCTGAAAATTGAAAAAATAAATGAGTAAAACATTATCTACAACATAAGATTTTAATAAGGTGTTGCATAGACACAGACTTACATCTCAAAATTTTGCCAAAGATTTTTTCCTCTTTTAGGTCATCAATCAAACCATAAAGCTTGATTTTGAAAACTCGACACAATATATCAGGGCAATCTTCTGCTTTCAATCTAACGGGAGTCACTTCTCTCTTTATCTCATCCCATTCAGGGTTACAGGTCATAGTGATAAAATAGCTAGGATATCTTGCATATCTACAAATCGCAAATGCATCTTTGCAATTATTCATCATGTACCTAGGTCCACTGTAACACCCTCACTATCAGAATGTCATGCTTCTGGCTGCGCCACTCTGATAACAAGAAGTATTACGACAACTTCATATACTTTATAATAAAATAGGAACCTTTGACTCGAAACCGTATCGCTGTTTTCTTTGAAAAACCGGAAAAAGATTTTATCTTACATAAGTAGCTTATGAATATAATATACATACAGAACCTACATTTCCTGTCCCTATTTTAAAATACAATATTGATAGCGAGGGAAAAATAAATAACAATTAAACTAATATAATAACAAAATCGTATAAGCAAAGTTGCGATTAAACTCTTTGTAAGACTCTTCGTTCGTCTCCTAAAAAGATAAAGCTGTAGGGGAGTGATAACCTAACCATATGGTCTCACCACAGACCTTTAGAATTTTCATAAGAAGATATTTAATAAGAAAATCGTTTTCAATCTCAGTGATTATCGTTGTCTTATGAATCCTTTAAAAACCGATGGTTTAACCATAAAAAAATCAAAACCTTTTTAAAAGAAATCAGTTAATTAACCAGAAATCCAAACTCACTTTCCTTATAAAAGAATTTTAAAACTTTCCTAATAATATGAATGACCAACTTGTTCTAAACATAGATTCATTAAGTCTATACTGAACAAGCTTGATATTTCATACTTTACTAAACCACAACTCAAACCAATCACGGCCTCCGGCCCATTACATAATCAATCACGGGTTCAGGCCCAAACAGCTCAATCAACATTCAATTCACCACAACTCAACCAATTTCAGTTACAAACACAAGTAATGAGGTTCAAACACAATCAAGAGTAGTTACGTCAAGTATAGCAATTAGCAATTAAACAGAATTATTCACATAGGCAAACCAATTATAATATGCATACCCAAATAATGTCACATAAATGCATATGATGAATGCCTGTCCTATGGCTAATGAGCTCATCTGTCGGTTATACAGCCAACCTGACATGTCCTGGTAGTTAACCATTGGAAAGTCCCTCTGTATGCGCATCCCCTAGCTCAATAATATCCATGGAAAAAATCCCAAGCTCATCCATGGAGAGAGACAAAGCCCCAAGCTCAAACTCATATATACATGTATGCCCATGGGGGAATCTGGAGAGTTAAAGTACCCAGTCACATCTTACGTATAGAGGGTCAACAATTTGTCTCAATTTTGCAAGTCTCATTTACTTTTAATTCATTTTCATCATCAATTCATATCTCATTTCCAAATTCATTCCAAAAATCATACATTAAAATAAATCCTCATCATCATTCAAAATTCAATAATCATCATCCATCCTCCCATTCCGTTCATCAACAATTTCTATTCAAAACATAATTCATTCTATTTTAAATAAATCAAACTTAAAGAAGCTTTCTGATTTTTATAAAAATTTCGACAGTATCTCCTCTAATACTTGGACTCTCCACCCCTTTTTGGGTCCCATGCAAACATTTCTCAAACCTTTCTCAACCATTTCTAAATCTCATCCATTTTTCAAAATTCATCCAGTTTGAACCAATTCCAATAATAAATCCTTTTCAAAATCAAACAGCTCTAATATTAAATAATTTATAAAATCAAACTAATTTAAAATCAAACCACTTCTAAAATCAATTCATTTTCATATCTCAAATCATTTCCAAAGGTGACTCATTTATATTAACAAACTAACTCCAAAATCAGGAAAAAACACATTTAATAACATTCAATCAAATAACTTTACAAACCACTCTCTTATCAACAACCACACACCACTAAAGCAATCAGTAATTCAATACAGCAAACAGCCACATCTATAAGACAAAATAGTCACAAAAATATATGTTTCACATCAATATCTATTTATAAGAATTCTGTAATATAAAATAAATTCTAAGAAAACCCTACCTCGAATAGTCGAACCCGAAAGTTATAAAATGAGCAAAACACTTTTTTCTATCGGCTAGCAGCAAAAGCAACCATAATCACAGCTCTATTTCATCTTTGCACTGACATCGACAACTCTAAACATGACATACAATCACTGTAATTCAACCCTATAGCAAAAACACCGCAGAAACCTTAGTAATATATAACGAAAAAGCAAAAAAAGAAGTTTTCAAAGCAAGATAGCTTATTGTACTCAGAGAAAATCCAAGGAACGAAGCAGATGCAGCTCCGGTGATGATTTCCGGTGAGCTAAACGGTGGCAGAAGCTCGTGACGGAGGCAGTGCGGTTGGAAGGCAAGCAAGGCGAAGGAATTGTAGCATGAGCGACCCATTTTCTCCCCTGTCGAGAATTTCTCTTTCTGCGAAGCCCACTCCACCACCTACAGCAAGAAAAAATGAAAAAACATCACCATCAGCAACCCGGCCAAGAAAAAAAACAGTAAACAACGACAAATGGGGCCCTAGTTTCACAAAACGACTGACGCTGCGACCCAGAGACACCCTTTGGAGGTAGTACAGACAGAAGCACAAACTCAAAAGATCAAAAAATCAAAAACCCGCAAACCCTAAACAGCCGGTAGCAAAAAAATCAAAAGCTTCACCAAAATTTTGAAGCAAAAGCAAACATGCAACATCATCGAAAAGGAAAAGAGAAAACGAAGAAGAATCCCATATCATCATCAAACAAAGGGCACAAAATGAAGAAGTTAATACCAACCTAGAAAGAAGAAGCAGAAACAGTGACAAGCGAGCAGCAAAGTCATGAATGATCCCCACCAGAAAATGATAAAAGCTTCGAAAACTCGAAGAAAAGAAAGCTGGGGCAGCCAAAGAACGAGCGAAAGAAAGTTTCTTTCCCCAAACAAAAACGAAACAGACGGAAGTGAAAAGGGAAAATGAACTAAGTCCCTCTGGTTTTAAACAAAACAAAAGAGAGGGAAAACGAAGCGACAAAATAGGAAGGAGCCCAAATTAATGAGCCTTAAAAGCGCTCATGATTACCCAAGGGAACTGTCGCACTCGAAACAAGTGCAGCATTTAAAGCTAACGCTTCGTATTTCTAAAGAGCAGCTCAAAGGACACAGCTCACCCGAGAAGGACAGAACGACCGACCTACTTAGGGCAGCGGTGTCCGACCTAAGGATGCTTGAGCATGACCTATCAAAAAGATCAAAGCTCAAGCAGGGGGCACTGTTCATACCCTAACCCGAGCTTTAGGGTCAGGTCGCCAAAGGATAAAGGGACCGACCTCGAAGAAGGCTCTCTCACCTCCACCGACCTCTTCTTAAAGAGCTCAGAGGACCATCAGAAGGCCCAAAGAGGCCCAAACCATCATGGCCACTGCCCACTAGAAGACGGTCACCAAAAGATATGATCTTACCCACAAGATATATAAGATAAGATAAGGATCTTCGTCCCAAAGAAGATCACCAAAAACCAATATAAATACATTGGATCCTCCAGGTATAACTCATATTCCAATTCTATTAAAAACCTGCCTAAAGTCCATGCTAACTTAAGTATCAGAGTCTCTTGCAGGTACCACCACAGAACCACACGAGGAGCTCGGGTAAGGCAGCACCTCAGCATCCGAAGGTTGGAAACCAACCCTCGGAGATGACCCGGATCTCACGTCCGGTCCAAACTCCACGTTTCAGATAACCCCTGGAACAGGTTGGTCCCTCATAATTGTCAATATATGGTTTGTAGACAATGATGGTGATCTCAATTTCCATGCCTTAGCTAAAAGTTCTTTTTCTTCCTTTTATTAGTTAATTATCATTTACTTTCTTGTTATTACTTTTCTTGTCAATCACCAAATCAAACCCCCTTGTTCTTTCATAGCCAATAATTGAGCACTTCATTGCAATTCCTTGTGAGACGACCCAAGGTTTAAATACTCTCGGTTTTTATTAGGGTTTGTACTTGTGACAACCATATTAAAACTTTGATTGAAGGTTGTTTGTTGGTTGGGACTATACTTGCAACGGATTTATTTTTGTGAAATTCCTAACTGACGAAAACCTTTACATCAAGTTTTTGGCGCCATTACTGGGGAGTTGCAATGTGTGTTTATTATTGGTTATTGTTCATATGTGAATAGTGTGAATAGTGTACTTTTTGTTGGTTTGCTAGTTTTGGTTTAGGAGTTTGTTTTCTTTATCTCTCCTTAGTTTTTGTTGTTGTTTTCCCTTTTCTACTATGAATTCTCATCACTTTGGCTATGAGTTTAGTTCAAACTGTGTTGTAGGAAGTGGAAATGAAAGCTTCAATGGAGGTTTGCATCAAGGATTTGGAAATCAAAGATGGGAGGAGCCTCAAGCATATAGACAATATTCTTGGCAACAACCTCCTTCGGTTTCTTATAGGTATAATCCAACATCTAATGCATACCAACCTAATAGATGTGGTGACCCTCATTGTGGTTGTCAACCACAACCACCACATACATATGACCATTCCCTCAACATAGCCCTCAACAACCTTACTCACAAGCCCCATACCCCATACCACCATTCACCTCCACATGATCCTAATCCATATCCACCATACCAACAACCATATGAGCCATACTTAGAGCCACCACCATTCCAACATCAATATTCTCAAGAACCATCAATTCCATATACATCTCCTCCATACCCTTACCAAGATGCACCACCTTCTAACTATGAACCCTTTCTACCAAACAATGAACCCTCTCTTCCACCACCTCCTTCAATGGATGAAGCTCTCCAAACCTTCTTGCAAGAACAACAAAGAGATATTAGCTCTTATATCCAAAGGCAAGAAGAACAGCAAAAGGAGCTAAAGAAGATAGAAATCATGGTTGCTATGATGACTGAAGCCGCTAACCGCATGGCCTCCCACCTAAGTTCATATATTCAAGGCACTTTCATTGACAAATGTAGAAGATCAACCAAGGAGCATAGTAAGGGAGTGAGTTTGGAGCTTTAGGGTGAAGAAGAGGAGTTAAAGCAAGAATTGCAACAAGAGGCTGAAGTTGAGATAATTGAGCCGGAAGGAGTGGTTGAAGAATTAGGAGAGGTTAATCAAGAATTGGATTCAATTCAATCATTGATGAGTTCTTGTCCACACTAACGAATCACTTCGAAGATCCCATTGAGCCTTCTTCCATTGAGCTTGAAAGCAATGTCAAGGAGGGTGCGCAACCTCCAAAGCATATGGTGAATGAGGAAGAATTGGAAGAAGTTGAGCAAACAACAAATCAGCATCTTGAGGATGAATCCACACCAACACATGAGCCTCTTGAGATTGAGGAGTCTTCTCCCATTGAAATTGAGGTTGATATTGAGATAAGTTCCACATTACCTCTGAGTTGTGACATGAAGAATGTAGAAGAGCTAGAAGAGGTTAGTGAGAAAGTGATTGAATGTGAAGAGCCTTGTCAAGAAGTGGACATGGAAGATGCTTGTCAAGAGATGGAGGCAACCAAAGAAGAGCTTAAGGGAGTGGAAATTACAATGCCACTGGAAGCCTTCCTCACTAAGCAACCATCCATTATTTCATTCATGTGGGTAAATCTCTTATCTCTAAGCTTTGTAATTTCACTTGAATATGGTTTGCTTGAAATGGATAGCCAACTTAGAGCTCTTTGTGGAATGGAAAGAAAGAAAGCGTTAGTTAGTGGTAGGCACCAAATTCAAGGTTCACTGTGGTTGTCTCATCTAAGTTTAGGAGCAAGGATTGGTGTAGTGCTACATTAAATGGGTCTAGGAAGGTGATGAGTGGATAATTTATATGCTTTTTGGCATTGTTTTTAGGTAGTTTTTAGTATAATTTAGTTAGTTTTTACTATATTTTTATTAGTTTTTATTTAAAATTCACATTTCTAGACTTTACTATGAGTTTGTGTGTTTTTTTGTGATTTCAGGTATTTTCTGGCTGAAATTGAGGGACCTGAGCAAATTCTGATTCAGAGGCTGAAAAAGGACTGCAGATGCTGTTGGATTCTGACATCCCTGCACTTGAAATGGATTTTCTTGAGCTACAGAAACCCAAATTGCGCGCTCTCAATTGCGTTGAAAAGTAGACATCCAGGGCTTTCTAGAAATATATAATACTTCATACTTTGCTCAAAGATAAATGATGTAAACTGGCGTTCAACGCCAGTTCTTTGTTGCATTCTGGCGTTAAACGCCAGAAACAGGTTACAAGTTGGAGTTAAACGCCCAAAACAGGTTACAACCTGGCGTTTAACTCCAGAAATAGCCTAGGCATGTGTAAAGCTCAAGTCTCAGCCCCAGCACACACCAAGTGGGCCCCAGAAGTGAATTTCTGCACGATCTATCGTAGTTTATTCACTTTCTGTAAACCTAGGTTACTAGTTTAGTATTTAAACAACTTTTAGAGATTTATTTTGGACCTCATGACATTTCACATCTGAATTTTGTATCTTCTACGGCATGAGTCTCTAAACCCCATGGTTGTGGGTGAGGAGCTCTGCTGTGTTTCGATGAATTAATGCAATTACTATAATTTTCCATTCAATCACGCTTGTCTCTATTCTAAGATATTCACTCGCACTTCACCCTGATGAATGTGATGATCCGTGACACTCATCACCATTCTCAACCTATGAACGCGTGCCTGACAACCATTTCCGTTCTATCTTAGATTGAGTGTATATCTCTTAGCCTCTTGGTTCATGATCAGAGTCTTCGTGGTATAGGCTAGGACTATTGGCGGCCATTCTTGAGATCCGGAAAGTCTAAACCTTGTCTGTGGTATTCTGAGTAGGATCTGGGAGGGGATGACTGTGACGAGCTTCAAACTCACGAGTGCTGGGCGTAGTGACAGACGCAAAAGGATCAATGGATCCTATTCCAACATGAGTGAGAACCGACAGATGATTAACCGTGCGGTGACAGCGCATACAGCGCATTTTCACTGAGAGGACGGATGGTAGCCATTGACAACAGTGATCCACCTACATACAGCTTGCCATGGAAGGAGACCTGCGTGCGTGAAAAAGAAGACAGTAGGAAAGCAGAGATTCAGAAGACAGAGCATCTCCAAAACCTCAATCTGTTCTCCATTACTGCATAACAAGTATTATTTAATTTATGCTATTTACTCTTCATAAACCCAATCATTTTTATTACTAATTTCCTGACTAAGAATTACAAAATAACCATAGCTTACTTCAAGCCAACAATCTCCGTGGGATCGACCCTTACTCACATAAGGTATTACTTGGACGACCCAGTGCACTTGCTGGTTAGTGGTACGAGTTGTGAAAAGTGTGATTTACAATTCGTGCACCAAGTTTTTGGCGCCGTTGCTGGGCATTGTTCGAGTTTGGACAACTGACGGTTTATTTTGTTTCTTAGATTAGGAAAAATTTTTCTTTTTGGTTTAGAGTCTTCTATTATTGTTTTTGGTTAAAATTTTAAAATCCTTATTTTATTTTTCTAAATTATTTTCGAAAATTTTTAAAACCAATAACTTCATGATTTAGTCTTCTGTTTGAGTTTAGTTTCATATTTTAAGTTTGGTGTCAATTGCATGTTTTTTATTTTCCTTTAAATTTTCGAATTTGTGTTCATTGTTCTTTCTTGATTTTCAAGTTGTTCTTGCTATTTTTCTTGTTTGATCTTTAGTTTTTTCTGTTCTGTGTCTTTTTTTGTTTTTCTTGTGCGTTTTCAAATTATCAGTATTCAAAAAAATTTTATACATTAAATACTTAAAAAAAACACTTTAAATTTATAGCTCAATTGGCTAGAGCGTTGTGCTTATGTCTTGGTAATTGGGAATCTTCCTTTTAAAACTTTTTCAAAAATAATTTTTCTTTGATTAAATCTCATGTCAAACTTTTAAGTTTGGTGTTCTCTTGTTATTTTTTTTTCTATTTTCGAAAACTTATTTTTAGTTTTCTAAAAGTTTTAAGTTTGGTGTTCTTTTTATGTTCTTGTGAGTCTTCAAGGTGTTCTTGAGGCTTCTTTGTGTTTTGATCTTAATCCACTACTGCTGCATATAGGAGTAGTATCTATATACCTCCCATCAAAGCAGGCACTTTTGAGCTAAATCCTCAGCTTATTGTCATGGTGCAGCAAAACTGTCAGTATTCCGGTCTTCCGCAGGAAGAACCTACTGAGTTTCTGGCATAATTCTTGTAAATTGCTGATACAGTACGTGACAAGGAAGTAGATCAGGATGTATATAGGCTGTTACTGTTTCTGTTTGCTGTAAAAGATCAAGCTAAAAGGTGGTTAAATAACCAACCCACAGTAAGCATAAGAACATGGAAACAGTTATCAGACAAATTCCTAAATCAATATTTCCCTCCAAAAAGGATGACATAGCTAAGGCTGGACATCCAAGGCTTTAAACAAGAGGATGATGAATCCCTTTATAATGCCTGAGAGAGGTACAGAGGGATGCTAAGGAAATTCCCCTCTGAAATGTTTTTAGAGTGGGTGCAATTAGACATCTTCTACTATGTGCTTACAGAAAGAGCTCAGATATCTCTAGACCACTCAGCTGGTGGATCTATACACATGAGAAAAACTATTGAAGAGGCTTAAGAGCTTATTGATATAGTTGTTAGAAATCAGCATTTGTACATAAATAGTGGGTCCTCCATAAAAGAAGAAGCCAAAGCAGTGACTACTGAATTTAGTCCTCTAGAACAAGTTGCTGAACTCAATCAACAATTGTGTTTTCTAACAAAACAGCTAGCAGAATTCAAGGAGATGCTACAAGACACTAAAAATGCTAATGAAAATATGGAAGCACAATTGAATCAGACAAAACAGCAGTTATCAAAGCAGATAACAGAAGAGTGCCTGGCAGTTCAATTAAGAAGTGGGAAAACATTAAATACCTCACTTCAGAGCAGCAGAAAGCCAAGAAAAGAACAACTGATAGAGGATGAGCAAAATATTATCCAAAATCCCTCTGAGGACAGTAAGATCCCAGAGAGGAATAACTCTGGCGTTCAAACGCCAGAAAAGGATGCAAAGTTGGCGTTAAACGCCCAACCTACGCACAGCTCTGGCGTTCAAACGCTAGAAACAGGCAAGGAGCTGGCGTCAAACGCCCAATGGAAGCTCAGTTCTGGCGTTCAAATGCCAGTGAGGGATCAGACACACACAAGTGCTGATAGCAACCCCTCTAAGAAGGCTTCTCCAACCACCTCTATAGGAAATAAACCTGCAGCAACTAAGGTTGAGGAATACAAAGCCAAGATGCCTTATCCTCAAAAACTCCGCCAAGAGGAGCAGGATAAGCAATTTGCCTGCTTTGCAGACTATCTCAGGATTCTTGAAATAAAGATTCCGTTTGCAGAGGCACTTGAGCAAATACCCTCTTATGCCAAGTTCATGAAAGAGATATTGAGTCATAAGAAAGATTGGAGGGAAACTGAAAGAGTTCTCCTCATTGAAGAATGCAGTGCAGTCATTCTGAAAAGCTTCCCAGAAAAGCTTAAAGATCCCGGGAGCTTTATGATACCTTGCATATTAGAGGATAATTGCACCAAGACAACTTTATGTAATCTTGGGGCAAGCATCAACCTAATACCTGCATCCACTATCAGAAAGCTTGGTTTAACTGAAGAAGTCAAACTAACTCGGATATGTCTCCAACTTGCTGATGGCTCCATTAAATACTCATCAGGCGTGATTGAAGACATGATTGTCAGGGTTGGGCCATTCACCTTTCCCACTGACTTTGTAGTGCTGGAAATGGAGGAGCACAAGAGTGCTACTCTCATTCTAGGAAGACCTTTCCTAGCAACTGGACGGTCTCTCATTGATGTCCAAAAGGGGGAAGTAACCCTGAGAGTCAATGATGATGAGTTTAAGTTAAATGCTATCAAAGCCATGCAGCATCCAGACACACCAAAAGACTGCATGAAAGTTAATCTTATTGACTCTTTGGTAGAGGAGATCAACATGGCTGAGAGTCTCGAATCAAAGCTGGAAGACATCTTTAAAGATGTTCAGCCTGATCTGGAGGATTCAGAGGAATTGAAAGAGCCTCTAAAACTTCCTCAGGAAGAGGAGAAACCTCCTAAACCCGAGCTCAAACCACTACCACCATCCCTGAAATATGCATTTCTGGGAGAAGGTGACACTTTTTCGGTGATCATAAGCTCTGCTTTAAATCTACTGGAGGAGGAAGCACTACTTCAAGTGCTAAGGACACACAAGACAGCTCATGAGTGGTCCATAAGTGATCTTAAGGGCATCAGCCCAGCAAGATGCATGCACAAAATCCTATTGGAGGACAATGCTAAGCCAGTGGTTCAACCACAGAGGCGGCTAAATCCAGCTATGAAGGAAGTGGTGCAGAAAGAGGTCACTAAGTTACTGGAGGCTGTGATTATTTATCCTATTTCTGATAGCCCCTGGGTGAGCCCTGTCCAAGTTGTTCCAAGAAGTGAGGCATGATAGTGGTTCATAATGAAAAAAATGAACTGGTTCCTACAAGAACAGTTACAGGGTGGCGTATGTGTATTGACTACAGAAGGCTCAATACAGCCACAAGAAAGGATCACTTTCCTTTACCATTCATAAACCAGATGCTAGAGAGACTAGCAGGTCATGAATATTACTGCTTTTTGGATGGCTATTCAGGCTATAACCAAATTGCAGTAGATCCTCAGGACTAAGAGAAAACAACATTTACATGTCCTTCTGGAGTGTTTGCCTACAGAAGGATGCCTTTCGGTCTGTGCAATGCACCTGCAACCTTTCAGAGGTGCATGCTCTCTATCTTCTCTGATATGGTAGAGAAATTTCTGGAAGTCTTCATGGATGACTTTTCAGTATTTGGAGACTCATTCAGCTCCTGCCTTGACCATTTAGCACTTATTCTGAAAAGATGCCAAGAGACCAACCTAGTTTTAAACTGGGAAAAATGTCACTTTATGGTGACTAAAGGAATTGTCCTTGGGCATAAAATTTCAAACAAGGGAATAGAGGTGGATCAAGCTAAAGTGGAAGTAATTGAAAAATTACCACCATCTGCCAATGTTAAGGCAATCAGAAGCTTTCCGGGGCATGCAGGATTCTATAGGAGGTTTATAAAGGATTTTTCAAAAATTGCAAAACCTCTGAGCAATTTGCTTACTGCTGACATGCCATTTGTGTTTGACATAGAGTGTCTGCAGGCGTTTAAAACCCTGAAAGCTAAGCTGGTCACGGCACCAGTTATTTCTGCACCAGACTGGGCATTACCATTCGAACTAATGTGTGATGCCAATGACCATGCCATTGGTGCAGTACTGGGACAGAGGCTTAACAAGCTTCTGCATGTCATTTATTATGCTAGCCGCATTTTAAATGATGCCCAGAAAAATTACACAACCATAGAAAAAGAATTGCTTGCAGTGGTTTACGCCATTGACAAGTTTAGATCATACTTAGTAGGATCCAAATTAATTGTGTACACTGACCATGCTGCTCTTAAATATCTACTCACAAAGCAGGATTCAAAACCCAGGCTCATAAGATGGGTGTTGCTTCTGCAAGAGTTTGATATAGAAATAAGAGACAGAAAAGAGACAGAAAACTAAGTGGCTGATCATCTGTCCCGGATAGAACCAGTAGAAGTGGCGTTTCCCCCCTCTATTGAGATCTCTGAAACCTTTCCGGATGAGCAATTATTTGCCATTCAGGAAACACCATGGTTTGCAGACATTGCAAACTATAAAGCTGCAAGATTCATACCCAAGGAGTACAGCAGGCAACAAAACAAAAAATAATTACTGATGCAACGTACTACTTGTGGGATGAACCATATCTCTTTAAGAGATGTGCAGACAAAATAATCCGTAGGTGTGTGCCTAGAGAAGAAGCACATAAGATCTTATGGCATTGCCATGGGTCGCAATATGGAGGCCATTTCGGAGGTGAGCGAACAGCCACCAAGGTCCTCCAATGTGGCTTCTACTGGCCTACCTTCTATATAGATTCCCGAGAGTTTGTACGTAACTGTGACAGTTGCCAGAGAGTTGGTAATCTGCCTCATGGTTACGCCATGCCTCAACAAGGAATCTTAGAGATTGAGTTGTTTGATGTATGGGGTATTGACTTCATGGGGCCTTTTCCACCATCATACTCAAACACTTATATTCTGGTGGCAGTTGACTATGTATCCAAATGGGTAGAGGCCGTTGCCACACCCATTAATGATACTAAGACAGTGCTGAAATTCCTCCAGAAACATATCTTCAGCAGGTTTGGTGTCCCTAGAGCACTAATCAGTGATGGGGGCACTCACTTCTGCCACAAACAGCTTTACTCTGCTATGGTCCGGTATGGAATTAGCCACAAGGTGGCAACTCCATATCATCCACAGACAAATGGGCAAGCTGAAGTCTCTAACAGAGAACTAAAAAGAATCCTGGAACGGACTGTCAGTACCCGTAGAAAGGATTGGGCGAGAAGCTTGGATGATGCTCCGTGGGCTTACAAAACAGCATTCAAGACTCCTATAGGGACCTCTCCATACCAGCTTGTGTATGGTAAGGCCTGTCATCTGCCCGTGGAACTGGAGCATAAGGCCTACTGGGCAACCAGATTCCTAAACTTTGATGCCAAATTAGCTGGAGAAAAAAGATTGCTCTAGCTAAATGAGCTAGAGGAATTCAGACTCATTGCTTTCGAAAATGCCAAGCTTTACAAAGAGAAAGCAAAAAGGTGGCATGATAGAAAGCTGTCATCTAGAGTCTTTGAACCAGGACAAAAGGTTCTATTATTTAACTCTAGGCTCAGGCTATTCCTCGGGAAACTGAAATCCCGATGGAGGAGACCATATGTGATTACAAGTATGTCACCATATGGCTATGTGGAGCTTCAAGACATTGATTCTAATAAGAAGTTCATTGTTAATGGATAGAGAATCAAGCATTATCTTGAAGGCAATGTTGAGCAAGAGTGCTCAAGGCTGAGGCTAGATTAAAAGCTCAGCAAGGTCCAGCTAAAGACAATAAAGAAGCGCTTGCTGGGAGGCAACCCAGCCATTAGCAAAACCTATATTATTTATTTAAATAATAATTATACGAGTTTAATATAAATAATCTTCAAGGTAAAGTATCAATTGCATAAGTTCACAG
The DNA here is from genome assembly GCF_000816755.2 of Arachis ipaensis. NCBI lineage: Eukaryota > Viridiplantae > Streptophyta > Magnoliopsida > Fabales > Fabaceae > Arachis > Arachis ipaensis. The sequence goes on from NC_029793.2 coordinate 72,581,180, forward strand.
GGTTACAGAAGGATTCAGAGTACAAAACAAGGAAAAGGAGCTCACTGGCAAGAAAACGCCAGTAAGAGGTACAATTGGGCGTTAAACGCCCAAAAGAAGCATCTACTGGGTGTTTAACGCCAGTAATGATACCTTTCTGGGCATTAAACGCCAGAATGGGTACCTTTCTGGGCGTTTAACGCCATACTTGCAGCATCCTGGGCGTTCAGAAAAACGCCCAGTGACAAAAGATTTCTGGCGTTTAACGCCAGCCAGAAGCAACAGCTGGGCGTTAAATGCCCAAAAGAGGCTACAGATGGGCGTTAAACGCCCAAAATAAGCAGCAGTTGGGCGTTTAACGCCAGGATTGTGGAGGGGAGAAAGTTTTTGTTCCCAACTTGATTTTTTTTCAAATTTTCATATTTCCATCCATATTTTCTTGCATAAACATGTTCCCATACTTTCATTTTTCAAACTCTTTTCCAAAAATATTAAAAATATCTTAATCCTAAAATTAAATCTTTCTCAATTCTTCTTCAACCTCTTCTCAAATCTTTTTCAAAACAAATCTATCTTTTTCAATTTTTTTTCAAACTCATCAATATCTTTTTCAAATCTTCACAATATTTTTAAAAACAAATCTATCTTTTTCAAATATCTTTCATATCTTTTCAATTTTAAATTACATCTTTTCCTATCATACTTATTTTTTCCAAATCACATTTTCTATCATATATTTTTCAAAAATTTTCGAAAACCGACCCCCTTTCCCTTTAAATCCTCGTTCAGCCTCCCTCCTCTCCTCCACAATTCGAACTTGGCTCTCCCTATATCCTTCTCTTTTCCTTTCTTTTGCTTGAGGGCAAGCAAACCTCTAAGTTTGGTGTGTTTATCCGTGATTACTAAGCCAATATCCGCCAAGATCGTGGCTCCCAAGGGAAAATAAACCACCTCAAGAGGCAAGAAAGAGAATATTCCAAAACCACTTTGGAATCAAGGGAAGTTCTTAACCAAAGAACATTCAGACCATTACTACAAAATAATGGGTCTAAGGTCAGTGATCCCGGAAGTTAAATTCGATCTGAAAGAAGACGAATATCTGGAGATCCAAGAGCAAATCCGAAACAGGAGCTGGGAAATCCTAGCTAATCCTGAGACAAAGGTGGGAAGAAACATGGTTCAGGAATTCTACTCTAATCTATGGTAGACAGACAGGCAGAGAATAGCTGGAACCGCATTCTATGACTTTCGAACTCTGGTCAGAGGGAAGATTGTTCACACCCACCCTGACAAAATAAGAGAGATCTTCAAGCTACCTCAACTGTAAGATGACCCGGACTCCTTTAATAGGAGAATGATGAGACCAAATAAGGGCTTGGACAAAATTCTAGAGGACATATGCCTCCCTGGAGCCAAATGGACAACCAACAAAAAGGGTATCCCAAACCAACTCAAGAGAGGAGATCTCAAACCAGTCGCCAGAGGCTGGCTGGACTTCATTGGGCGTTCTATACTGCCCACTAGTAACTACTCTGAAGTCACCATCAAAAGATCAGTGATGATTCATTGCATTATATTGGAAAAAGAAGTGGAAGTTCATCAGCTGATTTCTTGTGAGCTTTACACAAGTGCAAACAAGAACTCCAAAGATGCCAAATTAGCTTATCCAAGCTTAATCTCTTTGCTATGTAAAGATGCTGGGGTAAAAATGGGAGTAGATGAGTATATCTCAGTTGAGCAACCAATCACCAAAAATTCAATGGAAGGACAAGTGCAGGATGAATCCACTATTTTGAGCTTAATCTCTTTTGAGCTTAATAGTATAGTTACATCATATAACCACTATTTTCCATTCTTGTGTTTATTATTGATGAATCCACATTTCATGGTATTTATTTGCTCTAATTGAGTGGATTTTATCAACTTTTCCTACACCTATTCAATGAAATAGCTTGGTTTTGTCAATTCTCCATAAATTGTGCTCAAAAGTGAAAACATGCTTTTTAGGCCCTTAATTGTTAAATTTTATTCACTTTAATTCTATTTGATGCCTTGATGTGTTTGTTGAGTGATTTTAGGTTTACAAGGCTAATATGGATTGAAGAAGTGAGGAAAAAGCATGCCAAAGTGGAGAAACCATGAAGAAATGGAGTTTGGAGCAAATAAGCAAGTGTGCTGATGAGCGGATAATTTATACGCTTTTTGGCATTGTTTTTAGTATATTTTTAGTATGTTTTAGTTAGTTTTTATTATATTTTTATTAGTTTTTAAATAAAAATCACATTTCTGGACTTTACTATGTGTTTGTGTGTTTTTCTGTGATTTCAGGTATTTTCTGGCTGAAATTGAGGGACCTGAGCAAAAATCTGATTCAGAGGCTGAAAAAGGACTGCAGATGCTGTTGGATTCTGACCTCCCTGTATTCGAAGTGGATTTTCTGGAGCTACAGAAACCCAATTGGCTCGCTCTCAATTGCTTTGGAAATTAGACATCCTGGGCTTTCCAGCAATATATAATAGTCCATACTTTGCTCGAGATTTGATGGCCCAAACCGGCGTTCCAAGTTAGCATAGAAATTCTGGCGTCAAAATGCCAGAACTGGCATGAAAGCTGGAGTTAAACGCCCAAACTGGCACAAAAGCTGGCGTTTAACTCCAAGAAAAGTCTCTACATGCGAAAGCTTCAATGCTCAGCCCAAGCACACACCAAGTGGGCCCGGAAGAAGATTTCTGCATTAATTACTTATTTCTTAAACCTAGGCTACTAGTTCTCTATAAATAGGACCTTTTGCTATTGTATTTTAATCCATCTTTGATTAGTCTTATGCTATCTTAGACCTTTATGGGGGCTGGCCATTCGGCTATGCTTGGACCTTCATTACTTTTGTATTTTCAACGGCTGAGTTTCTACACACCATAGATTAAGGTGTGGAGCTCTGCTGTTCTTCATGAATTAATGCAAAGTACTATTGTTTTTCTATTCAATTCACGCCTACTTCTTCTCCAAGATATACTCTTGTTCTTAATTCAGTTAAATCAGAATGAAGGGGTGACCCGTGACAATCACCCAATCTTCGTTACTCGCTTAGCCAAGGTCGCGTGCCTGACAACCACAAAGCGATCTACATGATGTTCAACGTAGTCATTGGATGACAGCTGGAGTATACTCTCTTGGGTTTCTAATCTAAGATTAGAACCATCGTGGTATAGGCTAGAATCAATTGGCGGCCATTCCTGAGATCCGAAAAGTCTAAACCTTGTCTGTGGTATTCTGAGTAAGATCTGGGAAGGGATGACTGTGACAAGCTTCAAACTCACGATTGTTGGGCGTAGTGACAGACGCAAAAGGATCAATGGATCCTATTCCAACATGACCAAGAACCGACAGATGATTAGCCGTGCGGTGATAGTGCATTTGGACCATTTTCACTGAGAGGACGGGAAGTAGCCATTGACAACGGTGATGCCCAACATAAAGCTTGCCATGGAAGGGAGTATGAATGATTGGAAGAAGACAATATGAAAGCAGAAGTTTAGGAGGAACAAAGCATCTTCATACGCTTATCTGAAATTCCTACCTATGAATTACATAAGTATCTCTATCCTATTTTATGTTTTATTCATCTTTTAATTATCTTAAAATCTATAACCATTTGAATCCGCCTGACTGAGATTTACAAGATGACCATAGCTTGCTTCAAGCCGACAATCTCTGTGGGTCGACCCTTACTCACGTAAGGTTTATTACTTGGACGACCCAGTGCACTTGCTGGTTAGTTGTGCGGAATTGTGACAAAGAGTTGAGATTACAATTGTGCGTACCAAGTTGTTGGCGCCGTTGAAGATCACAATTTCGTGCACCAAGTTTTTGGCGTCGTTGCCGGGGATTGTTCGAATTTGGACAACTGACGGTTCATCTTGTTGCTCATATTAGGTAATTTTATTTTATGTTTAAACTTTTTGTTTTTATTCTTTTGATTTTCGAAAAAAAATAAATATGTATTTCGATTTTGTTCTTCAGAACTTTTAAGAATAAATTCTAGAGTTTCATGATGATTTGTTGAAGTCTGGCTGGTTGTGAAGCCATGTCTAATCTTTTGGACCGAGGTTTCAACTTATCATCACAAGGGCTTGTTGATTTCTATCAAACTTGCTGTTGAACTTAATGATTTGCTAAAGCTTGGCTGGCCATTGGCCATGTCTAGTGTTTTGGACCGAAGCTTTCACTAAAAGCTTGGCTGGCTAGTAAGCCATGTCTAATTCCTGGACCAGAGTTTTAGACTAACATTACATGATTCCTGGAATTCTCATTAAGAATTTTGAAGTCCTTATTCTCTTTTTCCACTTAATTTTCGAAAAATTACAATTTTTTTTTAAAATCTTAAAATAAAAAATATTCTATGTTTGAGTCTAGTGTCTAATCTTAAGTTTGGTGTCAATTGCATTCCTCTAATTTTCGAAAATTACATGCATTATGTTCTTCATTGATCTTCAAGTTGTTCTTGATGATTTCATTGCTCTGATCTTTAATCTCTCTTGTTTTGTGTGTTTTGTTGTTTTTCATATGTATTTTCAATTTATTAGAGTCTTTAATATGAAAATTTCTAAGTTTGGTGTCTTGCATGCATTGTTTGTTTGATTTTAGTTTTCTATGATTAGTTTCATTTTGATTGTTTCTCATCACTAAAAACTCAAAATTTTTTTTTTCAAAATTATGTCTTTTCAAGTTAATAATACAGAGAATTGAAGATTCAGAACATGCAGCAGAGGAATTACACAGAAAAAAAATTGGGCGTTCAAAACGCCCAGTGAAAAAGGAAAACTGGCGTCTAAACGCCAGCCAGGGTACCTGGCTAGGCGTTAAACGCCCAAAAAGGTAGCATTTTGAGCGTTAAACGCCAGAATGGATGCCATTCTGGGCGTTTAACGCCAGGAGGACACTAGAGGGAATATTTTGTTTTTAATTCAAATCTTTTTCAAATATTCATAATTTTTTAAAATCAAATCTTTTTCAAATCATATCTTTTCAATCATATCTTTTCAAAATCAATTTCTTTCCATTTTTTTATTTATTACTATTTTCAAAAATCCTTGCTACAATTCATGATTTAATTCAAAATTTTTAAGTTGTTACTTGCCTATTAAGAAAGGATCAAATTTTAAATTCTAGAATCATATCTTCTAATTTCTTGTTAGTCAAGTAATCAACTTTAATTTTAAAACTTTCTTTTTTTTTCATTTGATTCTCAATCATATCTTCTCAATCATATCTTCTCAATCACATCTTTTTCAAAATAATTTTCTCAATCATATCTTTTTGATTTCTAATTTCAAAATCTTTTTCAAAATCACTTAACTACTTTCTCAATTTTAGTTTTCGAAAATCATCAATCAATTTTGCAAAATTTCTTTTAATTATTTCAAACTCTTTTTAACTAATTTTCGAAAATTCTTTCCTCCCTTCCCACCTCCTTCTATTTAAGGACTAACACTCCTCCTCAATGTGTAATTCGAACTCTATCCCTCTTGATAAGTTCGAATTCTCCTCTATCTACCTCCTCCTTCTATTCTTCTTCTCCTCTGACATCTCAAGGAATCTCTATACTGTAACATAGAGAATTCCATACTTTCTTCTCCTCTCTCTTTCATATGAGCAGGAGTAAGGACAAAGATATTCTTGTTGAGGCTGATCCTGAACCTGAAAGGACCTTGAAGAGAAAGCTAAGAGAAGCTAAAGTACAACTCTCTATAGAGGACCTAACAGAGCTTTTCAAACAAGAAGAAGCCATGGCAACTGAAAACAAGAACAATGCCAACAATGCAAGGAAGGTGCTTGGTGACTTTGCTGCACCTACTCCCAACTTCTATGGGAGAAGCATCTCAATCCCTGGCATTGGAGCAAACAACTTTGAGCTTAAGCCTCAATTAGTCTCTCTAATGCAACAGAATTTCAAATTTCATGGACTTCCATTGGAAGGTCATCATCAGTTCTTAGCTGAATTCTTGCAAATCTGTGACACTGTCAAGACCAATGGGATTGATCCCGAGGTCTAAAAGCTTATGCTTTTTCCCTTTGCTGTAAGAGACAGAGCTAGAACATGGTTGAATTCACAACCTAAAAAAAGCCTGAACTCTTGGGAAAAGCTAGTCAATGCCTTCTTAGCAAAGTTCTTTCCACCTCAAAAATTGAGTAAGCTTAGAGTGGAAGTCCAAACCTTCAGAAAGAAGGAAGGCGAATCCCTCTATGAAGCTTAGGAAAGATACAAGCAATTGATCAGAAGGTGTCCTTCTGACATGCTTTCAGAATGGAGCATCATAGGTATCTTCTATGATGGTCTGTCTGAACTGTCCAAGATGTCATTGGACAGTTCTGCTGGAGGATCTCATCATCTAAAGAAGACGCCTACAGAAGCTCAAGAACTCATTGAAATGGTTGCAAATAACCAATTCATGTACACTTCTGAAAGGAATCCTATGAATAATAGGACAAATCAAAAGAAAGGAGTTCTTGAGATTGATACTCTGAATACCATATTGGCTCAGAATAAAATATTGACTCAGCAAGTCAATATGATTTCTCAGAGTCTGTCTGGAACACAAGCAGCAATAGGCAGTACCAAAGAAGCTTCATCTGAAAAAGAAACTTATGATCCTGAGAACCCAGTGATGAACGGATAATTTATACGCTTTTTGGCATTGTTTTTAGTATGTTTTTAGTAGAATCTAGTTACTTTTAGGGATGTTTTCATTAGTTTTTATGTTAAATTCACATTTCTGGACTTTACTATGAGTTTGTGTGTTTTTCTGTGATTTCAGGTATTTTCTGGCTGAAATTGAGGGACTTGAGCAAAAATCAGATTTAGAGGTTGAAGAAGGACTGCTGATGCTGTTGGATTCTGACCTCCCTGCACTCAAAGTGGATTTTCTAGAGCTACAGAACTCAAAGTGGATTTTCTGGAGCTACAGAACGATTTTAGACGACGTAAAAGGGCGTTGAACGCCAAATCTATGCTGCTGTCTGGAGTTAAACGCCAGAAACAAGTCACAAACCAGAGTTGAACGCCAGAAATACGTTACAACCTGGCGTTCAACTCCAGAAAGAGCCTCTGCACGTGTAACATTCAAGCTCAGCCCAAGCACACACCAAGTGGTCCCCGGAAGTGGATTTATGCATCAATTACTTACTTCTGTAAACCCTAGTAACTAGTTTAGTATAAATAGGACTTTTTACTATTGTATTAGACATCCTGGATTGTATTTTTGATCCTGTGATCTCATTTTGGGAGCTGGCCATTCGGCCATGCCTGGACCTTTCACTTATGTATTTTCAACGGTAGAGTTTCTACACTCCATAGATTAAGGTGTGGAGCTCTGCTGTTCCTCAAAGATTAATGCAAAGTACTACTACTTTCTATTCAATTCAACTTGTTCCGCTTCTAAGATATTCATTCGCACTTCAACCTGAATGTGATGAACGTGACAATCATCATCATTCCCTATGAACGCGTGCCTGACAACCACTTCCGTTCTCTCCATGCATTTATCTGAAATTCTCACCAAGGACTTACATAAGTGTTTCTATTCCTATTTTCTGTTTAATTAGTATTATTTTCGAAAACTCCATAATCAATTATTATCCGCCTGACTGAGATTTACAAAGTGACCATAGCTTGCTTCATACCGACAATCTCCGTGGGATCGACCCTTACTCACGTAAGGTTTATCACTTGGACGACCCAGTGCACTTGCTGGTTAGTTGTATCGAAGTTGTGACAAATTATGAATTGAGATTAGAGCACCAAGTTTTTGGAGCCACTACCAGAGATCACAATTTCGTGCACCAAGTTTTTGGCGCCGTTGCCGGGGATTGTTCGAGTTTGGACAACTGACGGTTCATCTTGTTGCTCAGATTAGGTAATTTTCTTTTTGTTTTCTTTTCAAAAAATTTTTCAAAAATCTTTCAAAAATTTCTCCTTTGTTTTTGAAAAATTTTAAAATAAATCTTTTCAAAAATATATTTTTTTCTTCAGAATTTTTAAGAATGAATTCTAGAGTTTCATGAAGCATGTTGAAGCATGGCTGGCTATAAAACCATGTCTAAATTCTTTTGGACAGAGGTTTTGGCTTAAAATTGAATGAATTACTCCCATATTCATGCTAAAGCTTGGCTGGCTATTAAGCCATGCCTGACCCTTTGATTGGAGCTTTAGATTAAAGAGCATAAGATTCCTGGAATTCATATTAAAAATTTTGGAATCCTTATTTTTCTTTTTCAAAATGATTTTCGAAAAAAATTAAAAGAAAATACAAAAAAAAAATCATAAAATCATAAAAATAAAAAATATTTTGTGTTTCTTGTTGAGTCTTGAGTCAAGTTGAAAGTTTGGTGTCAATTGCATATTCATCTTGCATTTTTCGAAAATTCATGCATTCATAGTGTTCTTCATGATCTTCAAGTTGTTCTTGGTAAGTCTTCTTGTTTGATCTTGATGTTTTCTTGTTTTGCATCTTTTCTTGTTTTTCATATGCATTCTTGCATCCATAGAGTCTAAACATGAAAGATTTCAAAGTTTGGTGTCTTGCATGTTTTCTTTGCATATAAAAATTTTCAAAAATATGCTCTTGGTGTTCATCTTGACATTCAAAGTATTCTTGGTGTTCATCTTGACATTCATAGCATTCTTGCATGCATTCATTGTTTTGATCTAAAAATTCCATGCATTGAGCATTTTTAGTGTTTTTCTCTCTCATCATAAAAATTCAAAAAATCAAAAAAATATCTTTCCCTCTTTTCTCTCATAAATTCGAAAATTTGAGTTGACTTTTTCAAAAATTTTTAAAATCTTTCAAAAATTTGATTTCAAAATATCTTTTCCAACTTCCTAACTTCTTATCTTTTCAAGATTTGTTTCAACTAACTAACTAACTTTTTGTTTGTTTCTTATCTTTTTTAAAACTACCTAACTAACTCTCTCTAATTTTCGAAAATATCTCTCCTCTTTTTCAAAAATTCTTTTTAATTAACTAATTATTTTAACTTTTGATTTTAAAATTTCGAAAATTACTAACCTTTTTCAAAAACTATTTTCGAAAATCACTAACCCTTTTTCAAAAATAATTTTCAAAAATCCTTCTCCCTCATCTCCTTCTAATTATTTATTCTAACACTTCTCTTCATCTCACATCACTGCTCCTATCCTTACCCTTGTGTTTGGATTCTTCATTCTTCTTCACCCCTATTCCTTTTCTTCTTCTACTAACAATAAGGAACCTCTTTACTGTGACATAGAGGATTCCTCTTCTTTTCTTGTTCTCTTCTCTTTCTTATGAGCAGGAACAAGGAAAAAGGCATTCTTGTTGAAGCTGATCCAGAACCTGAAAGGACTCTGAAGAGGAAACTAAGAGAAGCTAAATTACAACAATCCAGAGACAACCTTATTGAAAATTTCGAACAAGTAAAGGAGATGGAAGCCGAACCCAACAATAATAATGCAAGGAGAATGCTTGGTGACTTTACTGCACCTAATTCCAATTTACATGGAAGAAGCATCTCCATTCCTGCCATTGGAGCAAACAACTTTGAGCTGAAACCTCAATTAGTTTCTCTGATGCAGCAGAACTACAAGTTTCATGGACTTCCATCTGAAGATCCTTTTCAGCTCTTAACTGAATTCTTGCAGATATGTGATACTGTTAAGACTAATGGAGTAGATCCTAAAGTCTACAGGCTCATGCTTTTCCCTTTTGCTGTAAAAGACAGAGCTAGAGTATAGTTAGGCTTCTAATCTAGCAAACTTAGTCTCTGATCTATCTAAGGCCACTGTGAGTTTCATGAATGAAACAAGATTCTCCATTAGAAATTTGGAAGCACAAGTGGGCCAGCTAAGTAAAAGGATCACTGAAATTCCTCCTAGTACTCTCCCAAGCAATACAGAAGAAAATCCAAAAGGAGAGTGCAAGGCCATTGAATTGATCACCATAGCCGAACCTGTAAAGGAAGGAGAGGACGTGAATCCCAGTGAGGAAGACCTCCTGGGACGTCCAGTGATCAATAAGGAGTTTCCCTCTGAGGAACCAAAAGAATCTGAGGCTCAACTAGAGACCATAGAGATTCCATTAAACCTCCTTATGCCATTCATGAGCTCTGATGAGTATTCCTCTTCTGAAGAGAATGGGGATGTCACTGAGGAGCAAGTCACTAAGTACCTTGGTGCAATCATGAAGCTGAATGCCAAATTATTTGGCATTAAAACTTGGGAAGATGAACCTCCCTTGTTCACCAATGAACTAAGTGATCTGGATCAACTGACATTGCCTCAGAAGAAACAGGATCCTGGAAAGAAAGGAAGCATAAAGAGCTTCTCTCAAAGCAGAGTCAAACAAAGCCCCCACAGTCAAACTCTAAGTTTGGTGTTGGGAGGCCACAACGAAACTCTAAGTTTGGTGTCAAACCCCCATATCCAAACTCTAAGTTTGGTGTTGGGAGGTCTCAACAAAGCTCTACACATCTGTGAGGCTCCATGAGAGCCCACTGTCAAGCTATTGACATTAAAGAAGCGCTTGTTGGGAGGCAACCCAATGTTTATTTATCTAATTTTCATTGTTTTTCTTGTTTTATTAGGTTCATGATCATGTGGAGTCACAAAATAAATATAAAAATTGAAAATGGAATCAAAAACAGCAGAAGAAAAATCACACCCTGGAGGAAGACCTTACTGGCGTTTAAACGCCAGTAAGAAGCATGTTTTGGGCGTTCAACGCCAGAACAGAGCATGGTTCTGGCGCTGAACGCCAGAAATGCACCCTGGAGAAGAGCTGGTGCTGAACGCCCAGAACAAGCATGGTTCTGGAGTTCAACGCCAGAAATAGGCAACAAATGGGCGTTCAACGCCCAGAACAAGCACCAATCTGGCGCTAAACGCCCAGAGTTGTGTGCAAGGGCATTTTGCATGCCTAATTTGGTGCAAGGTTATAAATCTTTGAACACCTCAGGATCTATGGACCCCACAGGATCACCTCAGGATCTGTGGACCCCACAGGATCCCCACCTACCTCACCCTCTCTCTCTCCATTCATGGCCATCCCTTCTGTTTTCCATTTACCACTCACATCCATACACCCACCTACCTTCAAAATTCAACATCTCTTTCCCACCCAAAACCCACCCTTATGGCCGAACCTTACCCCCCCTCCCTTCCCTATATAAAGCCCTCCATTCTTCTTCATTTTCACACAACACAACCCTCTCTTCCCCTTCTTGGCCGAATACACCCCTCCCCCCTCTCCTCCATATTTTCTTCTTCTTCTTCATCTATTATTTCTTCTCTTGCTCGAGGGCGAGCAACATTCTAAGTTTGGTGTGGTAAAAGCATAGCTTTTTTGTTTTTCCATAACCATTAATGGTACCTAAGGTCAGAAAAACCTCAAGAAAGGGGAAAGGGAAGACAATTGCTTCCACCTCTGAGCCCATCACTAAGAAAAGGATGGAGCAAGCAAGAGAGCCCATTCATGGAGCTCAAGAGGTGCAGGAAGCTCATCACCATGAGATCCCGGAGATGCCTCAAATGCATTTTCCTCCATAAAACTATTTGGAGCAAATCAACACCTCCCTAGGAGAATTAAGTTCCAACATGGGACAACTAAGGGTGGAACATCAAGAGCACTCCATAAAAAAAATAGAAAGAAAAAGAAAAAGCAAGCAGAAAAAGCCAAAAGCTCTTAAAACCAAGAGGCAAGAGCAAAAAGCCAATAAACCCTTAAAACCAAAAGGCAAGGGCAAATAAAAAGGATCCCAAGGCTTTGAGCATCAATGGATAGGAGGGCCTAAAGGAATAAAATCCTGGCCTAAGCGGCTAAACCAAGCTATCCCTAACCATGTGCTTGTGGCGTGTAGGTGTCAAGTGAAAACTTGAGACTGAGCGGTTAAAGTCAAGGTCCAAAGCAAAAAATTAATCAGATTCAGAGGTTTAAGAAGGACTGCTGATGCTGTTGGATTCTGACCTCCCTGCACTCAAAGTGAATTTTCTGGAGCTACAGAACTCAAAATGGCACGCTTCCAATTGCTTTGGAAAGTAGACATCCAGGGCTTTCCAGCAATATATAATAGTTTATACTTTGAACGAGTTTAGATGACGTAAAAGGGCGTTGAACGCCAGTTCTACGCTGCTGTCTGGAGTTAAATGCCAGAAACAAGTCACAAACCAGAGTTGAACGCCAGAAATACGTTACAACCTGGCGTTCAACTCCAGAAAGAGCCTCTGCACGTGTAACATTCAAGCTCAGCCCAAGCACACACCAAGTGGGCCCCGGAAGTGGATTTATGCATCAATTACTTACTTCTGTAAACCCTAGTAACTAGTTTAGTATAAATAGGACTTTTTACTATTGTATTAGACATCCTGGATTGTATTTTTGATCCTGTGATCTCGTTTTGGGGGCTGGCCATTCGGCCATGCCTGGACCTTTCACTTATGTATTTTCAACGGTAGAGTTTCTACACTCCATAGATTAAGGTGTGGAGCTCTGCTGTTCTTCAAAGATTAATGCAAAATACTACTGTTTTCTATTCAATTCAACTTGTTCCGCTTCTAAGATATTCATTCGCACTTCAACCTGAATGTGATGAACATGACAATCATCATCATTCCCTATGAACGCGTGCCTGACAACCACTTCCGTTCTACCTTAGATTGAATGAATATCTCTTGGATCTCTTAATCAGAATCTTCGTGGTGTAAGCTAGATTGATGGCGGCATTCATGAGAGTCCGGAAAGTCTAAACGTTGTCTGTGGTATTCCGAGTAGGACTCTGGGATTGAATGACTGTGACGAGCTTCAAACTCGCGAGTGCTGGGCGTAGTGACAGACACAAAAGGAGGGTGAATCCTATTCCAGTATGATCGAGAACCTCAGATGATTAGCCATGCTGTGACAGAGCATTTGGACCATTTTCACAAGAGGATGGGATGTAGCCATTGACAACGGTGATGCCCTTACATAAAGCCAGCCATAGAAAGGAGTAAGACTGATTGGATGAAGACAGCAGGAAAGCAGAGGTTTAGAGGGACGAAAGCATCTCCATGCATTTATCTGAAATTCTCACCAAGGACTTACATAAGTGTTTCTATCCCTATTTTCTGTTTAATTAGTATTATTTTCGAAAACTCCATAATTAATTATTATCCGCCTGACTGAGATTTACAAAGTGACCATAGCTTGCTTCATACCGACAATCTCCGTGGGATCGACCCTTACTCACGTAAGGTTTATCACTTGGACGACCCAGTGCACTTGCTGGTTAGTTGTATCGAAGTTGTGACAAATTATGAATTGAGATTAGAGCACCAAGTTTTCGGAGCCATTACCAGAGATCACAATTTCGTGCACCACCCAGCAATGGAAGAGGTGAATTACATGGGAGAATCCTATGGAAACACCTATAATCCTTCATGGAGAAATCATCCAAACCTCTCATGGAAGGACCAACAGAGGCCTCAACAAGGCTTCAACAACAGTAATAGTAGAAGAAATAGGTTTAGCAATAGCAAGCCTTTTCCATCATCTTCTCAGCAACAGACAGAAAATTCTCAGCAGAGCCACTCTGACTTAGCAACTATAGTCTCTGATCTAATTAAAACTACTCAAAGTTTCATGACTGAAACAAGGTCCTCCATTAGAAATTTGGAGGCACAAGTGGGTCAGCTGAGTAAGAAAGTTACTGAACTCCCTCCTAGCACTCTTGCAAGCAATACAGAAGAGAATCCAAAAGGAGAGTGCAAGGCCATCAACATAACCCACACGGCCGAACCTGGAGAGGAGGAAGAGGTAGTGATCTCCACTGAGGAAGACCTCAATGGACGTTGACTCGCCTCCAAGCAGTTCCCTAATAAGGAACTATGGGAATCTGAGGCTCATACTGAGACCATAGAGATTCCATTGAATTTACTTCTGCCATTCATGAGCTCTGATGAGTATTCTTCCTCTGAAGAGGATGAAGGTGTTACTGAAGAGCAAGTTGCTAAGTACCTTGGAGCAATCACGAAGTTAAATGCCATGTTATTTGGTAATGAGACTTGGGAGGATGAACCCCTTTTGCTCACCAAAGAACTGGATGACTTGACTAGGCAGAGAATACCTCAAAAGAGACAGGATCCTGGAAAGTTCTCAATACCTTATACTATAGGCACTATGACCTTTGAAAAGGCTCTGTGTGACCTAGGGTCAAGCATAAACCTCATGCCTCTCTCTGTAATGGAGAAGCTAGGAATCCTTGAGGTACCAGCTGCAAGAATCTCACTAGAGATGACAGACAATTCAAGAAAACAGGCTTATGGACTTGTAGAGGATGTCTTGGTAAAGGTTGATGACCACTACATCCCTGCTGATTTCATAATCCTAGACACTGGAAAGTGTATGGATGAATCCATCATCCTTGGCAGACCCTTCCTAGCCATAGCAAAAGCTGTGATTGATGTTGACAGAGGAGAATTGATCCTTCAAGTGAATGAGGACTCCCTTGTGTTTAAAGCTCAAGGATCTCCCTCTGTAACTATGGAGAGGAAGCATGAAAAGCTTCTCTCAATATAGAGTCAAACAAAACCCCCACATTCAAACTCTAGGTTTGGTGTTGGGAGGCCACAACCAAACTCTAAGTTTGGTGTTGAGAGGCCATCATCATGCTCTGAGTATCTGTTAGGCTCCATGAGAGCCCCCTGTCAAGCTACTCACATTAAAGAAGCGCTTGTTGGGAGACAACCCAATTTTTACTTATCTATGTTAAATTTTTATTTTCCATTGTTATTTTATATTTTCTGTAGGTTGATGATCATGAGAAGTCACAAAAACAACTGAAAAAGCAAAAACAGAATGAAAAATAGTATTAAAAACAGCACACCCTGGAGGAGAAGCCTACTGGCGTTTAACGCCAGAAATGGGCACCAGACTGGTGTTTAACGCCAGAAAAGGGTAAGAAGCTGGCGTTTAATGCCAGAAATGGGCAGCAACCTGGCATTTAACGCCAGGATTGGCAAGAAAGGGCATTTTGCACGCCTAATTGGTGCAGGACGAGAAATCCTTGACACCTCAGGATCTGTAGATCCCACAGGATCCCCACCAACCTCAACTCACTCTCTCTCTTCTTCACACCTCCCCATAATACCCTTCCCTAAATACCCCTCACCAATCAACTCAATACCTCTTCCCCAAAACCCCGTCACCTATCAAATCATACCCTCTTCTCCATCATCTCTTCACCAATCCATATCCATCCATCATAAAACCCCACCTACCTCACCATTCAAATTCAAACCACTTTCCCTCCCAAACCCACCCATCCATGGCCAAACCCTACCCCTCTCTCCACTCCTATATAAACCCATCTTCACTCCTTCATTTTCATACATCATAAACACTACTTCTCCCCCTTGGCCGAAACTCTAAACTCCCTCCCTCTCTTCTATTTCTTCTTCTTCTACTCTCTTCTTTCCTCTTTTGCTCGAGGACGAGCAAACCTTCTAAGTTTGGTGTGGTAAAAGCATTGCTTTTTGTTTTTCCATAACCATTTATGGCACCAAAGGCCGGAGAAACCTCTAGAAAGAGGAAAGGGAAGGCAAAAGCTTTCACCTCCGAGTCATGGGAGATGGAGAGATTCATTTTAAGGGTGTATCAAGACCACTTCTATGAAGTTGTGGCCAAGAAGAAGGTGATCCCTGAGGTCCCTTTCAAGCTCAAAAAGGGTGAATATCCGGAGATCCAACATGAGGTTCAAAGAAGAGGTTGAGAAATTCTCACCAACCCCATTCAACAAGTCGGGATCTTAATGGTTCAAGAGTTCTATACCAATGCATGGATCACCAAGAATCATGATCATAGTGTGAACCTGGACCCTAAGAATTGGCTTACAATGGTTCAGGGGAAATGCTTAGATTTCAGTCTGGAAAATGTAAGGTTGGCATTCAACTTGCCCATGATGAAAGGAGATGCGCATCCCTACACTAGAAGGGTCAACTTTGATCAAAGGTTGGACCAAGTCCTCATAGACATTTGTGAAGAGGGAACTCAATGGAAGAGAGATTTAAGAGGGAAATCGGTTCAACTAAGAAGGCATGACCTCAAGTCTGTTGCTAGGGGATGGTTGGAGTTCATCCAACGCTCAATCATTCCCACTAGCAACCGGTCTAAAGTTACTATAGACTGGGCTATCATGATCCATAGCATCATGATTGGAGAGGAAGTAGAAGTTCATGAGGTTATATCCCTAGAACTCTACAAGGTAGTGGACAAGTCCTCTACTTTGGCAAGGTTATCCTTCCCTCATCTCATTTGTCACCTCTACAATTCAGCTGGAATTGACATAGAGGAAGACATCCTCATTGATGAGGACAAGCCCATCACTAAGAAAAGGATGGAGCAAACAAGAGATCCCACTCATGGGCAAGAGCATGAGGAAATTCCTCATCATGAAATCCTTGAGATGCCTCAAGGGATGCATTTTCCTCCACAAAACTATTGGGAGAAAATCAACACATCCCTAGGAGAATTAAGTTCCAACATGGGACAACTAAGGAGGATTAACTCTTCAAAATCATCATATGTTTGTGGTCAATGGCTAGGATAGGTAACCTTAGCTCTCAATCCATGCCAAGAGGTTTCTTAGCACTTGAATTTTCCTTTCTCTTGATTAATTGCTTGAGTTTAATTGCTTTGATATTTAGTTATTGCATGCTCATTTACTTTCTTGCTATTTACATTTCTTGCCCCTTGCCATCAACCCCATTCCCTCATAGCCAATAATTAAGCACTTCAGTTGCTACTCCTAGGGAAGACGACCCAGGACTTAAAACCCTCGGTTTATATTTGTTTTGGATTATGACTCATCTTATTTTAAACTTTGATTGTGAGAGTTTATTGTTAGTTTGGACTATGCTAATAACGAAGTGATTCTTATTTTGATTAATTCTAAACCGACAATAATCCTTTCATCAATTATTCTCTTTCTATGATTGTAATCTTTGATTTGTTTGATTCTTTATGTCAATTATTTTGTGTATGATTGATAAACCTCGATTTTGTGGTTTATCTTGTGCTTAATTTGGGGGATTTTATCACCTTTTCCCACATTTATTCAATGAAATAGCATGGTTTTGCAATTCTCCCTTGATTTGTGCTTAAGTGTAAAAACATGCTTTTTAGGCCCAAAAATTGGTGATTTTAATTCACTTTAATTCCATTCGATACCTTGATGTATTTGTTGAGTGATTTCAGGTTCATAAGGCAAGTATTGGATGGAAGAAATGAGTAGAAAAGCATACAAAGGGGAGAATGGATGAAGAAACAAAGATTGGGAGTGCACCAAAGGACGCGCACGCGCACAAGGCGCGCACGCGCAAAGGAAATCTCGCCCATGGACGCAGACACGTACATGCCACTTCCACGCGGATGAAGAAATTGCCAATACTCTTACATGGCCCACTTGAAGGCAAAATGCTGGGGGCGATTTCTGAAGCTGTCCAGGCCCAAATCCAACTTATTTCTGAGTGTATTTCATGCAGAATTGAAGTCCAAGCAAAAGGGGGGAGTAATTGTTTGGTAGTATAGCATTATGTAGGTTAGTTTCTAGAGAGAGAAGCTCCCTCTTCTCTCTAGAATTAGGATTAGAATTTCTTAGATCTAGGTTTAATTCATGCTTTGATTTACTTTTCCTTTACAATTTCTTGTTCCTCTACTCTTCCTCTCTCTAATTTTGTATTTCATTCTTGTAATTGCTTGCTTTGTTGTTGATGCACTCTTCCTTCTTCTATTTTCCTTTAATGCAATTTATGATTCATGTTCTTTTATCATTGATTTGCTTTATTGTTGTTTAATTCCTTGCAATTGAGTAGTGTAGATTTATATTCCTTTCAATTTTACTATGCTTTCCTTTTATGCCTTCCAAGTGTTTGATAAAATGCTTGGTTGGATCTTAGAGTAGAATTTTGTGATCTTGGCTTGGGAAGGTAACTTAGGAACTCTTGAGTCACTAATGTCCAAGTGATTGACGATTGGGAGCAATTAATGCTAGATCTCACCAATTGATTAGGTGTAGAACTAGGACTTATGGACTTGGATTGATATAGCTCACTTGACTTTCCTCTACTATTAGTTAGGGGTTAACTTAGTGGGATTGATCTTTGCCAATTCTCATGTTGTGGTTAGTGATTAGGATAGAGATCCTTGACCACCTAACCTTGCCAAGACCTTTTTGTTAGTTTATTTCCTTTGCCATTTTTACTTCTTGTCCATCATCTCAAAAACCCCAAAGCATACTCTATAACCAATAACAAGGCACTTTATTGCAATTCCTCGTGAGACGACCCGGAGTCCAAATACTCCGGTTAATTCTTATTTGGGGTTTGTACATGTGACAACTCAAATTTTTGCATGAAAGGATTAGTGATTGGTTTAGAAACTATACTTTACAATGAGAATTCATTTGTGAAATTCTAAACCGTTAAAGATCCGTTCATCAAAATGGCGTTGTTGCTGGGGAGTTGAAATGGTGTTATGTTATTGGTTATTGTATATATGTGAATATTGTGAATAGCTTGATTTTTGGATTGCTTGTTAGTTTTTGCTAGTTTTAGGACTTTGTTTCATTATTTCTTGTTAGCTTTTGTTTCTTATTTTCACTTTTCACTATGAATTCTCACTTTGACTATGAGTGTGATTACAACTATGTTGTAGAAAATGGAAACTTTAATGAAGATGTGCATCAAGGATAGGATAACTAAAGGTGGGAGGAGCCATATGCATATGATCAATCCTCTTGGCAAGAACCTCCACCAATGTACTATGAAGAAGAGCCATTCTATGATGCATACCAATCCAAAGGTTATGGTGAATCCCCTTGTGACTTCCAAGAACCACCCCCATACACCTATGAGCCATATCCTCAACATAGCCATCAACCAGACTCACAAGCCACTTTTCACCAACCATCTTCATATGACCCTAATCCATATCCATCCTACCAACAACCACACATAGAGCCACCACCACTCCAACATCAACATTTTCAAGAGCCACCCCCTCCATACTATTACCAAGATGAACCACCTCCAATGCATGCAAATTTTCAACCACAAGATGAATTCTACTTTCTACCACAACCTCCCATGGAAGAATACTTACGTCCTTCAATCCAAGAGCCATATGATCCTAATCATACTATCCAAGAGGAACAAGAGTCAAGGGATTGTTTCAAGGAGGCATTGGATCAATTTCAAGCAACCATGGAGTGTGTTGTGCAACAAATGAAAAGAATGGGAAATATTGAACCACCACAACTCTACCTAAAAGAACCACCTTCTGACTATAATACCTTTCCCTCAAACAATGAACCATCTCTTCCACCATCACCTCCCGATGAAGCCTTTTGATGTGTATTTTTGTGGAAAAACGAATTTCTCCAAAACACCCAAAACTAACCGGCAAGTGCACCGGGTCGCATCAAGTAATAATAACTCACGGGAGTGAGGTCGATCCCACAGGGATTGAAGGATTGAGCAATTTTAGTTTCGTGGTTGATTTAGTCAAGCAAATCAAGATTTGGTTGAGAGATTTGTGATTTGTAGAATTTAAATTGCATAGAAAGTAAAGGGAATGGGTAATTGGCATGAAATTAAAGAGAACTGAAATTTAAAGTGCTGAATCTTAAAGAACAAGAAATTAAATGGCAGAAACTTAGAACGCAAGAAATGTAAATTGCAGAATCTTAAAGTGCAAGAAATGTAAATGGCTTGAATTGTAAAGGGAATTGGGAATTGGATTTGCAGAAATTAAACAAGGAAAAGTAAAATTGCAACAAGCAGAGAAGTAAAGGATGACTGGAATTGAACCGGATCTTAAAACAGAAATGTAAATGAGCTTGAAAGCAGTAAACAGAGAATTGAAAATGGGAAATCCGGATCTCAGGACCCAAGAGACTAGATAACCAAGTCTATATCTCAATGCCTTCATAGATCCAACAAGAACAATTGCAAAGGAAACGAAGAAAATAGATGAAGAAGCAATTAACCGAAACTAAAATTCAATTAAGCAGAGAATTAAACAAGATCCCAAGGTGAGATTGAAACAGAAGTTCTTCAATTCTCCACCCAAGATCCGAAGCAAGAAAATTTAAAGAGTGCTGGGCAAGAACAAGGAAGAAGAGAGATCAATTCTCCTCCCCAATTCTCTTGAATTAAAACAACAATGCTAGAATGTAAAAGTGAGCTCTCTACCAAACTACCCAATCAAAACCGAAGGAAAAGCTTTATGAAAACTAAAAGGGAAGCTCCTCGAAAAACTTAAATCCTATGCTATTTATACACTTTCTTCAAATGGTCTTCAAGACTTCAATTGGGCCTTTGCTCTTGATGGAATTGGGTTGATAGAGGCCTTGGTTGATTGCTCTTGGAGTTTGGAGAAGAACCGAATTGAATCGGGTTTGGAATCATGAAAGCTTGAGTAAAAGTTTGAGTAAAAGTTTGAGGCAAACTTTTACTCCAACTTTTCACATCAGTCACCCTCTTTTGCTGATACCAACGTTGGGGCAAAAGTTTGGGGTCAAACTTTTGCTCCAACGTTGGCCTCCCCTTGAACACTCATGGCGCCAACGTTAGCCAAAAAGTTAGAGGCTAACGTTGGCGCAAACTTTTGCTCTCCAGGGTGTGTTGTTCATGCGCCAACGTTTGCCAAAAAGTTTGAGGCTAACGCTGGCGCAAACTTTTGCTCTCCAGGGTGTTTATTTGTGATGCCAAAAGTTTGCCAAAAAGTTTGAGGCAAACTTTTGCTCCAGCTTTTTGCCCAAAAGTTTGCACAAAAGTTTGAGGCAAACTTTTGGTCCAGCTTTTTGCTCCCTGGTTCATTTTCACTTATTCCAAAAGTTTGAACTAAAGTTTGAGGTAAACTTTTGCTCAAACTTTTTGTTCTCTCTTCCTCCTAGCCATTCCTTCTTGCTTCAACCTTTCTCCAAGCTTTCTTCACCTATCATTAATCAACCAAACACATCAAAGCTATGCTCAAAATCATGAGATATTCATTCTTTCATAATATGTGACAATTATAGCATAAAACCTCATGAAATAGCATGAGTTCATACATGGTTGATTAAATCAAAGGAAGCATGAAAATCTACCCAATTGGCTTGCTTATGGCTTAAGAAAGTGCATAATTCAATTGAAAACAAAAGGAAAAGGCTAGTGAAACTAGGCTAAGATGACTTGTCATCACAACACCAAACTTAAAGCTTGCTTGTCCCCAAGCAAGAAATGAATTTTGCTCAAAGGTTCTTTCAATTAAGATGGCTTGAAGAAAAAATTGTAAGGTCCTGTGAGTGAAGTGATTAAGTGTCAGTGGGGTGAACTCTAAATCATATGCTCATGCAAGGGCTTCAGTGCTCACTAGTCCTCACATATTGGGAGTCTTAGGTCTTAGGATTTTCATCCAAATGGTATCATGGAGATCTCTTTATATGTAGTCACCTTGAAGCAGCTTATAGTTTCTGTGCTTTGGCCTCGACTCTAAGTGTCATGTCTCAAAGCGGCTCTTTA
>NC_029793.2:72602751-72605867 GCF_000816755.2 Arachis ipaensis
GATTACTACTACTCTTCTTCCTTTCGTTCGCTTGAGGTTTTCCAACATAACAATTCATTAACAAAATGTAGTTTGTGACGATACTAACTTTCACTATATTATGGGGACGGACAGACGTATCATATGCTGGTCTTCCCGTTCATCTTTCATCTCTTTGGTTGATGATGCTTAATCTTCCCAAAAGTTTGTATGGTACTCTGCAGTGATATTGAAAGTTGCTTGTTCCCCAAGCACTTGAAAGAAGAAATGGTTAGCTTGCATGATTTATTTGTGGGCTTTTGAACTTACTTTGGTGTGGGAACACCAAACTTAGTACCTTGCCAATGGTTCTCATGCATTGAATTAACCATGTGTGAAACTCTTTTTCTTTTTTTCTTTTTCGAAAGCAATAAAACTGAAAACTAGGAAACAGCAGAATAGTTAACTAGTTCATCCAACGTGCTTGAAGCCAGCATTATGCAGAAAGTGAGAATGTGTTTTATAATGGGATTTTGGTGAAACACCAAACTTAGAATCCTTCATTCTCCTTTATATTGTTTTGGTGTGTAACACCAAACTTAGCTTCTAGCAATATAGATAAAATTAATTAGCCTTTTTATTAAAATAGATATGAAAAGATGGTTACCTCCAGTTGGGTTGCCTCCCAACAAGCGCTCTTTTATTGTCACTAGCTTGACATCCTTCATTCTGTGCTCATGGAAGTTGAGGCTTCTGTTGCCTTAGGTTTCCTCCTCTTGTTATGGGATTCCTTCCCTCTGTTTCTCTTTCCATAGCCTTCTTACTTTCCTCCATGACTCCCTTCTCTTTCAACCCAGCATCCTTTTCATGGCTCTTTGGGTTCAGAGTCCCCTTCTTCTCACCCAATTCAGCAAGGTTCTGAACCAGTTGTTCCATCTGCCTTTCAAGTCTTCTGAGTGAGGCCTCTTGGTTCTTACTTATCATCTCTTGATGTTTCTTTATTTCTTCCTGCTCTATTGCCATCATTTCTTGAATTTTCATGAACCTCTCCATCAGCATTTCTAGAATATAGATTCTTTGAAAGGTTGGAAGTGGTTGTGGTTGTGTCAATTGTGGTGGTCGATGAAGGTCATTTTGGGCAAATGGTGAGGTAGGACGAGGTTGGAAGTGTGTGTGATTGTTGTTGTGGGGGCGTGTTTTATGTTGATTTTTGAAGCTGGGATTGTTGTAGTTGAAATCCCTTGGTCTTTGGTTTTGGTTCTCAACCCCCTCCCATTAGAATGGGTTCTCCAAGGTGGATTGTACACATCATTCTGAGGCCTGTGTTGGAGTACGCTAGAGTGATTGCTTGGAGATTGTAGTTGCTCATGGTTAATGATCCCAAAACTTTGTTCAGCTTGATTACCCCTATATGAGTTTTGAGTCAGGTTGTATGTATGTACTATAGCATGCCTCAGCTCAGTGATTTTTCTGGCCATCATGTCTAGTTGTTGTAGAGTCTGATGATGCATCTTCTTGTTTTGGCTCATGACTGTACGAGCATCTTCAATTTCTTTTTCTTGTGTGAATGGGTGCACTTCTGCCTCTGGCTTAACAACTCTCTGTGATGGGTTCAACTTGACTAGGAGTTCACTCATCAGTTCTTCCCATCCGATAATACTTCCTTGTGGAAAAGTTTCAAGCCACTGTGCGGCCTTGTCCCTTAATGAGAACGGGAACAGCAGAAGCTTGTAGGTCTCAGGATTCACGCCATTGGACTTGACAGTGTCACAAATCCTTAAGAAGGTAGATAGATGTTGATTTGGATCCTCCAATGGTCCTCCCCCAAATGACCAGTTGTTTTGGACCAATGTAATGAGTTGTGACTTCAATTCAAAGTTATTTGCATTAACATTAGGGGTGAGAATGTTGCTTCCACAATGTCTAGCATTTGCAAAGGTATAGGAGGCCAAAACTCTCCTCTGGGGTGGGTTGTTGTTGTTATTGTCTGCTCCACCAGGTGGATTGGTTGAATGTTCCTCCATATCTTGGAATTCTTCTTCTGATTCCTCTTCTCCAACAATATTTTTCCCTCTTTCAGCTCTTCTTAACCTCCTGAGAGTTCTTTCGTCTTGTTCATGAAAAGTGGGTGTAGTTCTTCTTGTACCTGACATACACGCAGAACCTAAGAAACACACAAACTAGTGACACTTCAATCTACTTGCTAGAATGAAGTTTTAGTTAGCTTAAGCAAAAATTCAAACAGTTAGTGGGTTAATTGAAAATTAAAGGACAGAAAAGAAAAAATGCTTGATCTAGATCTCCACTTCACTTAATCATTGTCAACCTAATCAATCCCCGGCAATGGCGCCAAAAACTTGATGTGTATTTTTGTGGAAAAACGAATTTCTCCAAAACACCCAAAACTAACCGGTGTGCACCGGGTCGCATCAAGTAATAATAACTCACGGGAGTGAGGTCGATCCCATAGGGATTGAAGGATTGAGCAATTTTAGTTTAGTGGTTGATTTAGTCAAGCGAATCAAGATTTGGTTGAGAGATTTGTGATTTGTAGAATTTAAATTGCATAAAAAGTAAAGGGAATGGGTAATTGGCATGAAATTAAAGAGAACTGAAATTTAAAGTGCTGAATCTTAAAGAACAAGAAATTAAATGGCAGAAACTTAGAACGCAAGAAATGTAAATTGCAGAATCTTAAAGTGCAAGAAATGTAAATGGCTTGAATTGTAAAGGGAATTGGGAATTGGATTTGCAGAAACCGAAAAACTTAAATCCTATGCTATTTATACACTTTCTTCAAATGGTCTTCAAGCCTTCAATTGGGTCTTTGCTCTTGATGGAATTGGGTTGATAGAGGCCTTGGTTGATTGCTCTTAGAGTTTGGAGAAGAACCGAATTGAACCGGGTTTGGAATCATGAAAGCTTGAGTAAAAGTTTGAGTAAAAGTTTGAGGCAAACTTTTACTCCAACTTTTCACATTAGCCACCCTCTTTTGCTGATACCAACGTTGGGGCAAAAGTTTGGGGTCAAACTTTTGCTCCAACGTTGGCCTCCCCTTGCACACTCATGGCGCCAATGTTAGCCAAAAAGTTAGAGGCTAACGTTGGCGCAAACTTTTGCTCTCCAGGGTGTGTTGTTCATGCGCCAACGTTTGCCAA
>NC_029793.2:72606013-72611550 GCF_000816755.2 Arachis ipaensis
CCTTTATGCTAGAATTAAGGGATCTTGAATCTCATATCTTAAGGCAACACAAGGAGGATGAAAAGAAATTTGAGAAGTTAAGAGCAAAAACGGCTATCATGGTAGAAGCCATTGGCAACATAGTCTCATCCCGCCTAAGCCTATGCGATCAAGGCACTTCTATTGTGGAATGTGGAGAAGCAACGAAGGAGCTTAGTGAGGGAGTGAACTTGAAGCTCCAAGGTGAAGAAGAGGAGTTAAAGCAAGAAATGCAACAAGAAGAGGAGGTAGAGATTATTGAAGAAGAGGAAGAAGTGGTTGAAGACTTAGGAGATGCAGAGCCTCCATGGGAACATAGAGTTGAAGAAAACCCCTCCAAGATGATTGAAATTGATGCTAGGGAGGAAAGTGCACACCTTTCAAGGCATATTCCATATGAAGACTTGGATGGAATAGAGCAAGAATTGAGTTCCCTTGGTGAGGAAGATCAAGCACCAAGTCTTAGTAGTGAAGATACCTTTAAACATGAAAAACCTTCCCCCATTGGATTTGAAATCAATGTGGAGGTAAATCTCTCTCGTCCTTCTATTTATGATTTGAGTAAGGGAAAAGGTTTAGATAAAATTGTTGAATAAAGGATTGAAATTAAGAGATCTTGTAAAGAGGTGGAAGTCCTCAGGAAAAGGAGGATGGGAATTGAATACGCTTTGTCAAGACCCTTGGACTCACCTTTGCCTAGGTTGCCATCTACACCTTCATTTGAGTGGGTGAAACTCATTTCTATTAGCTTTATTATCCCACTTGAATATGGTTTGCTTGAAACGGATGGCCAACTTAGGATGCTTTGTGGGATGAAGCATAAAAGAAAGATGTTTCGTGGTTGGCGTTGCAATTCAAGGCTCATTATGGTTGATGCATCAAATATGAGATATAAAGGTTGGAGTAGTGCTCACCTAGATGGGTCTAGAAGGATTGTTGGTCACTTTATAGAGAATTCACCTTGTTCACCACCCGGATGGGCTAATAATGAGAGTCAACTTCAAGGCGGGTGTGAAAACAAAGTGTGGGATCCTGGATCGCACAAGGAAGATCAACTTTGGGAGCTTACGGTTTGTGAAGAACTCCATCAAAGCTTGGAGTTACTAACTTTGAATGATGAAGCACAACGGAAGTCCAAGCATTGGTGGATGTTCAAGGATGGATTCAAGCACAAGCCACCTTGAGAGGAGTTCCCCATAAGTCCAACTTAAGGACAATAAACAAAAGTGCTAGGTTGGAGACACCCCACCATGGTAACATCTTTTCATTTTTCCTTTTGTACATATTGGTAAAATAGGTTTAATCTCATGTTTTGATTGATTTGTTAAATTTGTTTGGTAGTTTAGTAGGTTAAATAAGTTTTTATGATGTTTTGGTAGTTGTTTGGAGGTTTGAAATGCTTGGTTTGGTGCAAAAACATAGAAAAATTTTGAAAAATAGAGCACCACCCACGTGCACGCGCACTCCATGCGTACGCGTGAATCAAGCAATTTCGGCCATCCACGTGGACGCGCCATGTACGCGTACGCGTGGATGGAATTTTTCCACTTCCCATACATTCACCCGAGAGTTGTGCCTGAAGTGTGCCAACTTTGTGCCCCAGGGCACGCGAACGCGAACCTTGCGCGTCCACGTCGACGCTCTGCCTTACCATGCACGCGTACGCGCACTGCACGCGTATGCGTCGCTTCCATTTTCATCAATCCACGCTTACGCGCACATGACGCGCACGCATGGATCACCCTGTTTCACTCACCTTCTTTTCTTCTCCTCTTTCCATTTCTTTCTTTCTTCTCTTTTCTTTCCACTCTTAAATCATCATCCAACACCACCAAGCATCATGTAACACCATTTCTTTTAGTTAGTTTAACTTTTGTTTTCCATTATAAGTGTTGGATTACTAATCTTGTTTACCATTTACTGCTGCTTATTACTAATGGGATGTTAGTTTAACATCATTTTCGTTATTGTCATTATTGGATTCCTTTGTTGAGGTTGCAATTTATTACTTGGTTTGGAATTTTTCATGTTTGACTCTTTTGGATACCAAGTACTTGTTACATTGCCTTCATGCATCTTACCTCTTTGAATTGCATGTTTTGGCCACCATGCATTCATCATCCATTGTTAGGCAATTGTATATTATCAATGCATTTTTTTTAGGATGCTTGTTCTAAGTGACCATCACCTATTTTATGCATTGAGATTGTGGAATTGTGAAATTGGATCGAAGCTTACCTAGTGACGTATTTTTGAGCTTTTCAAGCTTTGTGGACCATGCTTGCTATGTGATTGATTTTTGACTTCTATATCCTTTTTCCTAAGTTCCATAGCATCCATGTATTTCACCTCTATGTCACTTAGGTGTTGCAACAACTTCAATATGTGTCATTGATTATTGTGTGAGTTTCATATACCATTTTGTTCACTAAGTCTACCTACACATCAATCAATGTCAATGCTTTATCCCCTTTCACAATTGCTTGATTTTTGCTTGAATGCTTTCATGCCTCTTCACTACTTGTGTGGTTGATTTAACCTACAAGTCTTTTAAAGTATCTCAAGCACACTAGAATGAGTGAAGTGCATGTTTTCTTTTGTATAATTGTGACATGATTTTTAAATACTAGGGTGTGAGTTCTAAACCGCATGCAAGTTAGGACCCACACACTTATTCACTACAAGAAAAATACCCATTCAGCCACACTTTTTTTAAGTTACATTTGAATAAATAGGCTACGCTTTTCCCCGTGTTGCCTTTTTATAAGAGAAAAGGATACACAATTGTGGCATCATTTAAAAAGTGTAGCCTTAGGTATTATAGAAATCACTTATAAAGCGTAGCCGTAGGTTGATATCTATAAATTCACTTTTCGTATCAAAGGAGATGCTTTTAGACGGTAGCCTATTTATTAAGTTTTGGGTGCATTTTAAAAGTGATGCCTAATGTATCTATTGCAAAAAAGTTTAACACAACTCACAAACACTTAGTAATTTTTTGTTTCCTTTTCACCAAATCACATACTACACTCTCTCCCTCACTTACCCTCTTTGCGTGGTACTGATGACATGTCATCATGTCATGTTTTTCTATGCTTTTTCATACAAGAAATTTATGATTAGTGCTTAAATATTGCATTCTTTGCTGCTTAAATGGTATATTTCTTTGATCTTTTGATTTGATAAACTTTGTAGGAAATAAGAAGAAAAAGAAGCAAAAAGAGCACAAAATAAGCTAGCATAAATGAACATGGTGGCAACCTGCAATGAGGCCAACTGACCTCTGCACCTTCGACGGAGTATAACTCGAGCTGTAGAGCTCCAAATGATGTGCTTCCAACGGCATTGGAAAGTAGCCATTCAGGGCTTTCCAACAGTATATAATAGTATGGGGTGGACAGTATGTTTGAGCCTCGAGAACTGGCGTTTTTGACCACGTTGGAGGCAAACTTTACCTCAAACGCTGCACACCAAGGCCAACGACCTTGTCCTCTTCAAATGAGCATAACTTGAGTTGTAGATGTCCAATTGAGGTGATTCCAATTGGGTTAGAAAGCTGACATTCAGAGCTTTCTAACCATATATAATAGTCTATAGTGGGCATGAAATTTGCAACGTTGACAAGCAGACAAAATAGTACCCCAACATGCTTGCAAGAAGGCCCAACGTTTGGCTAAAAGTTTGACCTCAAACTTTAGCCCAAACGCTGGTAGCAGCAAATAAGGGCAGCTGGTATAAAACGTTTGAGTAAAAGTTTGCCTCAAACTTTTACTCAAACTTTTACTCAAACTTTTATGATTCATGGCCCGGTTCACAATGGGTTTCTCTCCAACTCCAAGAGCAATCAACAGAGGCTTTTGTCAACCCAATTCCATCAAGAGCAAGGGCCCAATTGACACCACTCAAAGGCACAAGAGATAGTTAGAATAGAAATTTTATTTTAATTGTAATTTGTTTTGAATTTCATTTTCATTTTGTAAAAATGCCTATAAATAGGCATCTGTTTCATTTTTATTAGGCGGGCGAGCTCCACTAGGGAGCATTAGGAATACAGAAATCTCTCTCTTAGTTTTCATTTTTGTTTTGAATCTTGGGTTGAGAATTGAAGAAATTCTATTTCAATCTCACCTTGAGAATTCTCTCTGTTTACTTGTCTGCATAATTTCAGTGAATTGTGATTTGAATCAAAACTCTCTTTACTGCTTTCTTCTCTATTTTCTTCTACAATTATTCTCTGTTGGATCAAGGAAGGAATTGAGATCTAGACTTGGTTTCTAGTCTCATCCAACCCCTGAGATCTTCAACCTCTCATTTAGATTTTGCAATTGAGCCCAGTTGCTCTCTATTTTGATTTTAAAGTGATTTTCTAAATCTGTTGAACCTGCTGCATCTTTTACTTCTCTGTTTGATTGTTATTTACACTTCCGTGTTTGATTTCATGAATCCCAGTACCTAATTTCCTTTATTCTTCTTGCAATTTAACTTTCCAATTACTTGATCTACTGCTTTTTTTTAATTTCCAGCACCCACTCCCTTTTAATTTCATGCAATTTACATTTCTTGCAATTTAAGATTCTTGCAATTTACATTTCTTGCTCTTTAAGTTTCAATGCAATTTACTTTCTGCACTTTAATTTTCCTTGTCGAAGTGGAAGAGCAAGATGAGGAGGCTACTGCATCAAGTGAACTTTCAATAAAGAATGAGGTGGTTGAAAATGAAACTGCACTTGAGATGACAAGAGAACATAAAGACTCACAACTCTCACAAACGTCCCTGACCCAAAAACTCTCAACAATTGAATCTGTGATTGAAAAATATGAAGAGGAGATGAAGAAATGTTGGGAAGATCAACAAACCTCCTCAATGAAAAAGCTATTAAGTCAAATGTTGAGTGAAAGGGAGGAAGTGGAAGAGCAAGAAAGTGAGAAAGACAACCAAAGAATTTCAAACTCAAGTGAAGCAGAGAAGTACATGGAACCACCAATTCAAAAGGCTCTGGATAAATACAAAACTCCAATAATCACACAGCAACCAAGACTTGGATTCAAAGAAGTAAAGGCAACTAACAAGAGCACCAATCCTGTCCCTGATCCAGCAAGCAAGATCAATCAAGTCATTTGCAAAAGGAAGCTTGCTGAGGAAAGGCGCCGGGGATTGATTTAGATCAACAATGATTAAGTGGGTGAAAAGTCTAGATCAAGCATTTTCTTTATTTTTGTTCTCTGTTCTAAGTTGAAACCAAGGTGTTTGAGTTATTGCTTCACTAAGAAATTCATCTCTGAGATATGAATTTCAATTTTCTTTGGTGTTGTGTTTTACAAAATTCAAATGGGGTTCAACTCATCTTATGATCAAACAAATTTTATGGGATATTACCCACCATCACCAATCTCTAATGGTGGCTGGGAATATCACCAAGAGAATATACATTCTGAGAACTCCAATTCATGGAGATTTGCTTCAGAGACACAAGATGAGCAAGAAAATCATATGGGATACCAACCACCACCACAAAATG
>NC_029793.2:72611677-72633777 GCF_000816755.2 Arachis ipaensis
GTACTTGGTGATTGTATTTAACATATAACAGTTTCTTTCATTTAGTTTTATTTCAAATAAATTGACATGTGGTTGCATTCTAAGTTTGGTGTTGCTATGCAACAAAATTTGGTTCTAATCCTTACAAGATACTTGCATCAATTCTAAGTAAAAGTGTCACACTAAGTTTGGTGTGCCACTTATTCTTTATGCAAAGTATTATGCTCACCTTCTTAAGTTTGCAATCACAAGGTCTCTGTCTCCTGTGCCTTGATTACTACCTTCAATTTTGGTTGCTTAGAACACATGTACTACTAACTTTTCATTGTGTAAGACACTCATGATCCATCTTAGCCCCATAGCCATTGTTCTAATTGTTACTTGAGGATGAGCAAGCTTTCTGAGTTTGGCAAGGGAAGGAGGAAGAATAGAGGAAAAAGGACAACAATAATGAAGATGAACTACAAGGTTGTAGAGTTCCTTTTCTCCTCATTTGTTTTCAGCATTTAAATTGCATGATTGTCTTCATCCTTTCTGTTTACATGTGTGTATGAATAAAGCATAACTTGAATCTTAATTTGCAACATGGTGCTGTGTCATTATGATTACCAACTTGAGTTTTGTGAATACAAAAGCAACAAAGTATCATGATCATAAACAAACAAGGCATTAAAGAAGATTTTAGCATGTGCATAAAAGTATTGGAAAGCTAGTATGTTTGATTGTTGCTTAATTGCATTGGATTTTATTTAATTGAAGTTTTCATCTAGGACATTTTGTGAAATCTTTTGAAAATCATGAAAACCTTGAAGAAGCAAATACAATTAAAGCAAGAAAAAGGGAAAGAATGAGAAAGCTGAAGGCTCTGAGTACCGATGGCAATTTATTTGCTAAGTACTTGTGGTGTTTATGTATCAAGCCAAATGCTTGAAAAAAAAACATTTAGAAGTCAAGGTTAGGCTCAAAGTGCAAAAGCACTCCCTCAAAGCTCAAGGCTCTGAGCATCAATGATTAGAGAGTCAAGAAAAATGAGCTTAATGAAGTCCTCTAAACAAATGCTTGTGGTGCTTATGTATCAAGTGGTAATACTTGAAAACAAAGCATTTAGAAGTCATAGCTTTGTTATCAACTCATGGGGCAAAGCACCCAAAAGGTGTCCTGATGACATGTCATCATGTCATGTTTTTCTATGCTTTTTCATACAAGAAATTTATGATTAGTGCTTAAATATTGCATTCTTTGGTGCTTAAATGGTATATTTCTTTGATCTTTTGATTTGATAAACTTTGTAGGAAATAAGAAGAAAAAGAAGCAAAAAGGGCACAAAATAAGCTAAAAAGAAGAAAAGAGGAATTTTGGGCACACTTTGAAGTTGGAGCACACTTTGGAGGCTTAGGCCACGCTTCTAAAAGCGTGACCCATGACCAAATCAAGTAAGAGAAGCGTGGCCCAAAGGAAGAAAAGCGTGGCTCAAAACAAAGAGCAAAAGAGGACAAAAAAGCTTGAGCTAAAGTTTGCCTCAAACTTTAGCTCAAACTTTTGGAGGAGCTTGACTACACCCTGGAGGGAGCAAAAGCTTGCGCCAACGTTTGCCTCAAGCTTTTTGGCAAACGTTGGCGCCACACACCTCACAGCCTGAAGGGGTATACTTCCAACAAGAATAACTTGAGCTACAGAGCTCCAAATGAGGTGATTCCAAAAGCAATGGAAAGTAGGAATCAAGAGCTTTCCAAGCATATATGGCACTGCATGGTGGACACTAAAATTGAGGAAGAAAACTGCCCCGCAATGTGCATAAACGAACATGGTGGCAACCTGCAGTAAGGCCAACTGACCTCTGCACCTTCGACGGAGTATAACTCGAGCTGTGGAGCTCCAATTGATGCGCTTCGAAAGGCATTGTTAAGTAGACATTCAGGGCTTTCCAACAATGTATAATAGTATGGGGTGGACAATATGTTTGAGCCTCCAGAACTGGCGTTTTCGACCACGTTTGAGGCAAACTTTACCTCAAACGCTGCACACCAAGGCCAGCGACCTTGTCCTCTTCAAATGAGCATAACCTGAGTTGTAGATGTCCAATTGAGGTGATTCTAATTGGGTTAGAAAGCTGACATTCAGAGCTTTCTAACCATATATAATAGTCTATAGTGGGCATGAAATTTGCAATGTTGACAAGCAGACAAAGTAGTACCCCAACATGCATGCAAGAAGGCCCAACGTTTGGCTAAAAGTTTGACCTCAAACTTTAGCCCAAACGTTGGTAGTAGCAAATAAGGGCAGCTGGTATAAAAAGTTTGAGTAAAAGTTTGACTCAAACTTTTACTCAAACTTTTATGATTCATGGCCCGGTTCTGACATTC
Organism: Arachis ipaensis; assembly: GCF_000816755.2. NCBI lineage: Eukaryota > Viridiplantae > Streptophyta > Magnoliopsida > Fabales > Fabaceae > Arachis > Arachis ipaensis. Next base: position 72,614,020 of record NC_029793.2, read on the forward strand.
AAAGCTTTCTAACCATATATAATAGTTTATAGTGGGCATGAAATTTGCAATGTTGACAAGCAGACAAAGTAGTACCCCAACATGCATGCAAGAAGGCCCAACGTTTGGCTAAAAGTTTGACCTCAAACTTTAGCCGAAACGCTGGTAGCAGCAAATAAGGGCAGCTGGTATAAAAAGTTTGAGTAAAAGTTTGCCTCAAACTTTTACTCAAACTTTTATGATTCATGGCCCGGTTCACAATGGGTTTCTCTCCAACTCCAAGAGCAATCAACAGAGGCTTTTGTCAACCCAATTCCATCAAGAGCAAGGGCCCAATTGACACCACTCAAAGGCACAAGATATAGTTAGAATAGAAATTTCATTTTAATTGTAATTTGTTTTGAATTTCATTTTCATTTTGTAAAAATGCCTATAAATAGGCATCTGTTTCATTTTTATTAGGCGGGCGAGCTCCACTAGGGAGCATTAGGAATACAGAAATCTCTCTCTTAGTTTTCATTTTTGTTTTGAATCTTGGGTTGAGAATTAAAGAAATTCTGTTTCAATCTCACCTTGAGAATTCTCTCTGTTTACTTGTCTGCATAATTTCAGTGAATTGTGATTTGAATCAAAACTCTCTTTACTGCTTTCTTCTTTATTTTCTTCTGCAATTATTCTCTGTTGGATCAAGGAAGGAATTGAGATCTAGACTTGGTCTCTAGTCTCATCCAACCCCTGAGATCTTCAACCTCTCATTTAGATTTTGCAATTGAGCCCAGTTGCTCTCTGTTTTGATTTTAAAGTGATTTTCCAAATCTGTTGAACCTGCTGCATCTTTTACTTCTCTGTTTGATTGTTATTTACACTTCCGTGTTTGATTTCATGAATCCCAGTACCTAATTTCCTTTATTCTTCTTGCAATTTAACTTTCCAATTACTTGATCTACTGCTTTTTTTTAACTTCCAGCACCCACTCCCTTTTAATTTCATGCAATTTACATTTCTTGCAATTTAAGATTCTTGCAATTTACATTTCTTGCTCTTTAAGTTTCAATGCAATTTACTTTCTGCACTTTAATTTTCCTTGTCATTTACTTTCTGCTGCATCAATTATCACTCAAATGTTAGCTTGACTAAACTAATCATCCACTAAAGTTGCTTGATCCATCAATCCTTGTGGGATCAACCTCACTCCCGTGAGTTATTATTACTTGATGCGACCCGGTGCACTTGCCGGTGAGTTTTGTGTGTTTGGAATTCGTTTTCCAAAAATACACATCAGGTACCCTAACCTAGAATCAGAACCCATATCACCTCTCTCTTCTCTCGCCACTCTGTCCCTCAAGCCCGTCGCCGGCTCCTCAAGCTTTGGTCGCCCCCTCAAGCTCGTCGCTGCCTCAAGCTCTGTTGCCCCCTCAAGCTTGTCACGGCCTCAAGCTCTGTCGCCGCCTTAAGCTCGTCGCCGCCTCAAGCTCACATCGCCGCCTCAAGCTCGTCGCCGCCTCGAGCTCACGTCGCCGCTTCAAGGTCATCGCCGCTCAAGCTCTGTCGCGCTCTATCATAGTTCGTAAGCTCGCCTTCCTGCTTCAGCCATCAACGCTTCCTCGGCCCTGAGTCTGGGTTTAGGGTTTCAGCTTCAGTTCGGGTCTTCCATCAACGCTTGCTTCGTCTCTCTGCCTATGTGAGTTTTATCTTCAGCCCTGTTATTTCTCTTTCAATTTTATTGCTGTAAATTATTAGTACATCTTGAATTTATTGCTCAAAGTTGAGTTTGTTGCTGAAATTATGATTTAGCTAATGTTAATCTGCTGTAAATCATATTTTGAGAATTAAAGGTTTTTGTTGCCACCTATTCCCGAGCCAGAATACCGCTTCTTGCGTGGTGAGGTAATCAAGTTATTATACCCCAATGTAATTGGAATTGATGAATTGAAGGCTGGAATATATAGTGTATCTGAGCATTATACTAAATTTGTGGCTAAGCAGAGGGGAGCGGATCATGACCTTCAGTTAAGGTGATCCTTTGATGGTAGATTATTCATTGTTTTCCATTCTTTTTAGGTTCACCGTCTCTGAATAAATCATATGAAAGTGAATGAGATGCTAGATTGATAAACATTTTTATGAATTCTTAATTTAGTTCCCTGGAAAATATTATGGTACACTTTATTCTAAACATTGCTGATTGATATTTGTAATAAAATATTGAAATTTTCTCATATAGATGAACTTGATGCCTGCCTGTTATACCAAGAATGATTTGTGCTTTGCTCATTGTAGTTCTAATTTATGTTGTTTCTTGGTTCCTTGTGGACCATCCAATTTATTGTTTTGGTTCCTTGTGGACAGTCCAATTTATTGTTTAACTTTTTTGTGTCTTATTGTCACCATGTTTCTTGTGCAGGATGATATTCTTAAAGTTCTTTGCAACACTTTTAAGTGGCTATCGAAATTTCCTAGTATGAATATTCTAGTTCTTGTTTCAAGAATTTAGTTTTCAATCTTCCATGAGAAAACTTTGGTATGACCTTTCATTGTTCATTTTCTTCTTTTTTCCTATTTTGGCATCAGGAAAATAGTTCCACTCAGGTCTTCAATACTCAAGCTTTATTTTTTAATTAAGAAGCATCATGTTCTATTTTTAATTTGTTTTTGGTTTTGATGTTTCCCAATTATTCTTCATTATCAAGGGAAAAACTAATTGATTTATGGAGTAGTTTATTTTATTTGATTTTAATTTTTCCATTCTTTTTATCTGGTGCTGTTTCAAATGAGAAATTAGTTTGTTCTATGTTATGGTGGTTGAATTCGATGGACTTTTATTGGAACTCTGTTTCATTGATGATGGATTATTCTAAAGAAGTGGCATTTGGTCATTACAAGGTGCTGCTCTTGCTATATTCTATTATTTTTAGAACATTGTCTTACTCCTCTACAGAATCAGAGACTCAGTGATTCAAGAACTTGAATGCTCCAAGATAATTGGTGCACGAAATTGTGATGTCCAGGCTCAAACAATCCCTGGCAACGTGAGCAACTTGGTACACGCAATCGTAATTACACTTTGATTATGTAAAATTCATGGCTCTTTCTTTCCCTGGCAATGGCGCCAAGAACATGGTGCCAATACCATGGTTCACAACTTCGATACAACTAACCAGCAAGTGCACTGGGTCGTCCAAGTAATACCTTACGTGAGTAAGGGTCGAATCCCACAGAGATTCTTGGTATGAAGCAAGCTATGGTCACCTTGCAAATCTCAGTTAGACAGATATAAATTGATAATGAGGTTTTCAAAATTAATTAATAAAATAGGGATAGAAATACTTATGTAATTCATTGGTGAGAATTTCAGATAAGCGAATAGAGATGCTTTCGTTCCTCTGAACCTCTACTTTCCTGCTATCTTCATCCAATCAGTCTTACTCCTTTCCATGGCTGGCTTTATGCAAGGGCATCACCGTTGTCAGTGGCTACATCCCCTCCTCTCAGTGAAAAATATGCTCACATGCTCTGTCACAGCACGGCTAATCATCTGTCGGTTCTCGATCATGCTGGAATAGGATTCACCCTCCTTTTGCGTTTGTCACTAACGCCCAGCACTCGCGAGTTTGAAGCTCGTCACAGTCATTCATTCATTGAATCCTACTCAGAATACCACAGACAAGGTTTAGACTTTCCGGATTCTCTTGAATGCCGCCGTCATTCTAGCTCACGCCACGAAGATTCTGATTAAGAGATCTAAAAGATATTCATTCTACCTTATTTCATGTAGAACGGAAGTGTTTGTCAGGCACGTGTTCATAGGGGAGAATGGTGATGAGCGTCACACATAATCATCACCTTCATCATGTTCTTGGGTGCGAATAGATATCTTAGAAGCGAAATAAGATGAAATGAATAGAAAACAGTAGTACTTTGCATTAATCTTTGAGGAACAGCAGAGCTCCACACCTTAATCTATGGAGTGTAAAAACTCTACCGTTAAAAATACATAAGTGAAAGTCCAGGCATGGCCGAGAGGCCAGCCCTCAATTGTGATCTAAGATAGCATACAACTGATCAAAGATCTCTAGCTGATCAAAGATGTCTAATACAATAGTAAAAGGTCCTATTTATAATAAACTAGCTACTAGGGTTTACATGCGTAAGTAATTGATGCATAAATTCACTTTCGGGGCCCACTTAGTGTGTGCTTGGGCTGGGCTTGAGTGTTGCACGTGTAGAGGTCCTTCTTGGAGTTGAACGCCAGCTTTTGTGCCAGTTTGGGCGTTCAACTCTGGTTTTGGCTCCTTTTCTGGCGCTGGACGCCAGATTTGGGTAGAAAGCTGGCGTTGGATGCCAGTTTACGTCGTCTATTCTTGGTCAAAGTATGGACTATTATATATTGCTGGAAAGCCCTGGATGTCTACTTTCCAACGCAATTGGAAGCGTGCCATTTCGAGTTCTGTAGCTCCAGAAAATCCACTTTGCGTGCAGGGAGGTCAGAATCCAACAGCATCAGCAGTCCTTTTTCAACCTCTGAATCTGATTTCTGCTCAAGTCCCTCAATTTCAGCCAGAAAATACCTGAAATCACAAAAAAACACACAAACTCATAGTAAATTCCAGAAATGTGAATTTAACATAAAAACTAATGAAAACATCCCTAAAAGTAACTAGATCCTACTAAAAACATACTAAAAACCATGTCAAAAAGCGTATAAATTATCCGCTCATCAATAATCCTCCTAGAACTCAAGGGAACCAATGCATATTCCAAAGTCAATTATCATCAGGCAATAATTCTCTTACTGGTTACAAAAATTGATAGCATCTTGTCATGGTTTGCATAGAAATTAATCCTAATCTTTGATTTGATATTTGTGATTCAGATGCAGCTTGCAAGGGAAACATGAATTCAGAGGAAGCTACACAAATTTCCAGAAGAACTAGTAGGCTTAATCTTCTGCACAAAATTCTGCTTCATCTTTAGTTAAGTTTTGTTTGCTTTCTATTTCTTTTTGGTCTTTAGTTTCATCCTATATTATTATTAGTTAACTGGTTTTAATTTCGTTCCTTGGGTTTGAGTTTCTTCTCCAAAATCCCTGGTTGAATCATGGATAAGAGCATGTTAGCTGGTTTTGAATCACTTCTAGAAGCTGATCAGCGAAGAATGGCATCCATGATGGAACAGGTACCTCCTCTTCACTCTATCTGTTAACTAATTTCATGTGTTTTGATTTGTGCTTCATGTTCCTAAAATTCTAAGTTAAGTCAGCACAAATAGTTTCAATTGGGACAAGGTTTGAAGGTTTATGCTTATATATCTTGAGTGTTATCCATTTCTATAAACACAGCCTGCAGATTCTCATAGATTTCTGATTTGCTGTCTTTCTGCTTATATCGAGTGCTATCCATCTCTAATTTATGTTGTTATTACTTGAGTTTTCTTTTTTAATTATTTTAGTTAACTTGTTACTACTGTGATTATATTCTGTTGGTTGATTCTATTAGTTGATTCATGTTCTTGTTATTTTTCTTTTTTCATATTTTTTTTAACTATGATTTTCTATTTAGGTTGTTACTATGATTTCTATAATGCGTGATTTTTCTGTTGCCATCATCTTCTAACTGCTCACCCAGCACCACCAGCATCTGCTGTCTTTGCCGCCACTCCTCTGTTTCTTTTAATCTTGAAGTTTACTGTCTTTGCTAACTAAATTTTCTATTTCCCTTTTGTTGTGCCGAATTGTTGCAATAGGTTGATAGCACCGTTAAGCATAAACAAAACTTTGATAGATTTCTGATTAGTCAGAAACCCCTTTCCAACGTTAATACGAGGTTCAACCTTTTTTTGAAAGCTTCATGGTTATACTATAGTATTGCTATATTCCTTTACATAATATCTAAAATTTTGCTTTCTTTATATGATCTTTGAAATCAAATAGTGCTAAAAAATGTGATCACTATTTCTCACTTGCAGAAGATTTTCTCGAGATTACACCTCGGAAGACAATTGGAGAATTGAAGGAATGTAAAGAGGTTAGTCATTTTTTATTATTTTTCACTTTCTTTTTATGTTCATCATTCAAGTCCAAATTAAATACTAATGCCCTTTTTATTGTTACTTTTCTTTTAGGATGGTGATTATGCTGTGTATGGTACAATTATGGGAGTGATTGGTGGACTTGATTGGTTTATTGCTCAATATAGATATGGCACTGAAGTTGTTCTGAAGCTTGGGTCATACTATTGCGAAAAGTCTTCAAAGCATGTTGATTTGTTTTCTTTGAAGTTATAGTGTTGGTATGAGGTTTATTTATGTTGATTATTTCATTTGTATATATTATAAAAATAGGTATAGAATTAAGGTGAAAGTTATTGATTCCTCAGGGAGTGCAACCTTTGTCATATTTGAAAAGCTTGGATGCCTTTTGCGAAAAAAAAAGAGACCTAAGGCTACACTTATATACAGTAGCTATAGTATACCAAAAAAAAAAGAGGGACTTAAGGCTACGCTTATAAAAAGTAGCTATGGTATATAATGGGACTATGCTTTATAAGTGATGCAGTAGCATTGAAAAGCGTAGCCTATTCTGGAAGAATGAAAGCTGAAAAGCGTAGCCTTTGGTCCTGAACAGCATCAATTGAAAAGCGTAGCCTATTCCCAAAAGTCAAAAGCGTAGCCCTTGGTGCAGAAAAGCGTAGCCTTTGAGAATAGGCAACGGCCGAATAGGAATCACCCCAAAAAGCGTAGCTGTAGCCCAAAAAGCGTAGCCGTAGCCTAAGGCATCATTTTTTTTTCACTTTTAGCTACACTTTTCAAGTGTACCTGAATGGGTGTTTTTCTTGTAGTGATTTTTCATTATTGTCACACCAATCCACTCACTCAATTCTAGTGATTTACCTCATTCCAACAATCCATGCTTCCTTGCTTGTGCACTCACTTGTCTTATTATCTCCTGTTTTCTATGTTCAGGATGAATCATCATAAGCAAAAACAGAAGTGGGAGAAGAACACACATCATCGGTTGACCTACCAACTGAAGGTAGCAACTAGGAAAGTCACCATACCCCCTTGTTCATCTTTGGATGCACCGAGGACGGTGCAAACTTTTAAGTGTGGGAAGATTGTCCGACCATTCGACGTCTTTGGGTGACAAATTTCTAATCCCAACACTTTTGCATTTCATTTTAGGATCCTTAGTTGCATTTTCTCATTTTGCATATGTATATAATAAGCTTAGTCAAAATCATGATATTTTCCAAGGATTTTATCTAGAGGGCACCCCAATTGATTGAAAAAAAAAATTGGAACTTGCTTGAATTATATACTTTGTGGAACATGATTTTTGAGCTAATAACACAAGCATGTGAGATTTGAGCCTAATTGTGTGGTTACATCATATATAACCACTTATTTTCATTCTTGTGTGCATTATTCTCTTCCTATGATTGTAATCTTTGATTTGTTTAATTCTATATGTCCATTATTTTGTGTATAAATGCATTTACATGATTGAGGCCATTGTTCAAATAGCTCACTTACCCAAATAGCCTACCTTTTATCTTCTATTGTTAGCTAATTTTGAGCCTATGCTTAACCCATTTGTTCTTAATTGTAGCACATTACAAGCCTAAGTGAAAAATAATAAATATCCCTTAATTTAGATCTTTGATTAGCTTAGGCTAGTGAGAGTGTTTATCATTTGATTTTGGGAGAGTTGGGAACATTGGGTAGAGATAAAAGTATGTTTTTGTATTTGTGTGAGAATCTTGGGAATTGGAAACATACTCATGTATTAATCATGTGTAAACCATATGCATTGATGTTCTTGTATATATATTTTAGTTTGAAAAGAAAAAAAATTAATGGAAAAAAATAATAATAAAAAAAGAAAAAAATGAAAATAAATAATATAAATAGAAAAAAAAAGAAAGACAAAGAATTGCAATAAAAAAGGGGACAAAATGCCCCAAAGTAAGGTTCAATAAAAGTCAATGCATATGGGTGGTGATCAAAAAGAGAATGCATGAGTGTGTGAAAAAGTGAAGAATGGGTAGTTAGGTTTGTTTAGAATTGTATAGGTTGTCATAGGTTAGGTGGGATGTTTAAGTTAATCAAAGATTCGAATTTCAAGCTCACTTGACCATATGCATCCTACCTTGCCCCATTACAACCTGTGGGAAAGTCCTCATGATATTTGTATGCATGCATGAAATAATTGTTGATTGTTAGATGAAAAACAAATCTTGGAAAGCATGATTAGGGGAGAATTGAGTGAATCAACCCCATACACTTGAGTGCCTAGAGCGGATACACATCCAGTGAGGGTTCGATCGCTCAATTACATGTCTCCACACATGATCATCTTTTCTTGCAAGTTTGTAAAATCTTTTTAATAATTCAATTCAATTGTGGGTTTGATTTGACTGCTATGGCTTTAGCCCTTGTACTTAAATATGTTTTCTTGGAAGTTGACTTGTTTTGACCAAGTGGATGCATTCATATAGATAAATTGCATGTAGTTAGTTTGCATTGAATAAATGTTGATACCCGTTTGCTTATTTCTTGATTTTAGCAGGAGGACATGCTTAGTTTCAGTATGGGGAGATTTGATAAACCCCAATTTTGTGGTTTATCTTGTGCTTAATTTGGGGGATTTTATCACCTTTTTCCATATTTATTCAATGAAATAGCATGGTTTTGCAATTCTCCCTTGATTTGTGCTTAAGTGTAAAAACATGCTTTTTAGGCCCTAAAATTGGTGATTTTAATTCACTTTAATTTCATTCAATGCCTTGATGTATTTGTTGAGTGATTTCAGGTTCATAAGGCAAGTATTGGATGGAAGAAATGAGTAGAAAAGCATACAAAGGGGAGAGTACATGAAGAAACAAAGATTGGGAGTGCACCAAAGGATGCGCACGTGCACAAGGCGCGCACGTGCAAAGGAGATCTCACCCATGGATGCGCACGCGTACATGCCACTTCCGCGCGGATGAAGAAATTGCCAATCGACGCGCACGTATACATGGCGCGCACGCGCCAATACTCTTACATGGCCCACTTGAAGGCAAAACGCTGGGGGCAATTTCTGAAGCTGCCCAGGCCCAAATCCAACTTATTTCTGAATGTATTTCATGCAGAATTGAAGTCCAAGCAAAAGAGGGGAGCAATTGTTTGGTTGTATAGCATCATGTAGGTTAGTTTCTAGAGAGAGAAGCTCCCTCTTCTCTCTAGAATTAGGATTATAATTTCTTAGATCTAGGTTTAATTCATGCTTTGATTTACTTTTCCTTTACAATTTCTTGTTCCTCTACTCTTCCTCTCTCTAATTTTGTATTTCATTCTTGTAATTGCTTGCTTTGTTGTTGATGCACTCTTCCTTCTTCTATTTTCCTTTAATGCAATTTATGATTCATGTTCTTTTATCATTGATTTGCTTTATTGTTGTTTAATTCCTTGCAATTGAGTAGTGTAGATTTATATTCCTTTCAATTTTACTATGCTTTCCTTTTATGCCTTCCAAGTGTTTCATAAAATTCTTGGTTGGATCTTAGAGTAGAATTTTGTGATCTTGGCTTGGGAAGGTAACTTAGGAACTCTTGAGTCACTAATGTCCAAGTGATTGACGATTGGGAGCAATTAATGCTAGATCTCACCAATTGATTAGGTTTAGAACTAGGACTTATGGACTTGGATTGATATAGCTCACTTGACTTTCCTCTACTATTAGTTAGGGGTTAACTTAGTGGGATTGATCTTTGCCAATTCTCATGTTGTGGTTAGTGATTAGGATAGAGATCCTTGACCACTTAACCTTGCCAAGACCTTTTTGTTAGTTTATTTCCTTTGCCATTTATATTTCTTGTCCATCATCTCAAAAACCCCAAAGCATACTCCATAACCAATAACAAGGCACTTTATTGCAATTCTTCGTGAGACGACCCAGAGTCCAAATACTCCGGTTAATTCTTATTTGGGGTTTGTACATGTGACAACTCAAATTTTTGCATGAAAGGATTAGTGATTGGTTTAGAAACTATACTTTACAATGAGAATTCATTTGTGAAATTCTAAACCATCAAAGATCCGTTCATCAATGATCGCATTTATATGATTGAGGCCTTCATTTCAAAAAGCTCACTTATCCAAATAGCCTTACCCTTTTATCTACCATTGTTAACCAACTTTGGTCCTATGTTAATCCCCTTTTGTTCTTAATTTTAAAAACTTGCACCTCAAGCAAAATGTAATTCAAAAACAACTAGCTTATAACTTAAGGCATAAATCTAATCAAACAAACTAACAACCAAAACACTAAAACTAAAATATGCAAAGAAGAAACCTATCTAACAATGGCAACTCAATTCTTTCATTGATTATATATACAAGATAATATAAAGAGTTTACCATGGTGGGGTATCCCCCACCTAGCACTTTTAGTTTAAGTCCTTAAGTTGGACAATTGGGAGGCTCCTTGTCAAGGTGGTTTATGCTTGTACTCATCCTTGAATTCCCAAGGATGCTTGCTCCTCAAACAGTTGTTAGAATTTCCAACCGACTTCACCAAGTTTGGGTGAAGTTCTTCACAAGATATGAGCTCCTAAAATTGGTCTTCATGTTTTGATCCGAGATCCCATATCTTATTTTCACACCCGTCTTCTAATTGATCATCATTGTTTCGTCCGGGTGGTAGGAAAGCTGAATTCTCACTAAGGCACCAAACTATCCTCCTAGACCCATCTAATTGATCACTAGTCCAACCCTTGCTCCTCAAGTTTGAGCTTCCAACCATAATTAGCCTAGATTTACAACGCCAACCACTAAACATCCTTCTCTTATGCTTAATTCCACAAAGCGCCCTAAGTTGGCCATCCGTTTCAAGCAAACCAAATTCAAGTGGGATAATAAAGCTAAGAGTAATGAGCTTTACCCACTCAAATAAAGGATTGGATGGCGACTTAGGTAGAAAAGTTTCCAATGATCTTGACAAAGCACATTCCACTCCCGTCCATCCTCTTCTAGGGGCTTCCACCACTTTGCAAGGTTCTTCAAGCTCTACCTCTTGCCAAGCTTCCTCAAATTCAAGTTCTTCCTCACCAATTTCTTCAAGCTCTTCCCCATCACTCAAATCATAAATAGGTGGTTGAGTGAAATCTACCTCAACATCAATTCCAAGTTCAATGGGGGAAGGATCCATCAAGCTCAAAAGGATCATATGTTGATGCAGAATTATCATAGATGGGAGGACTTGTTGTTTGTACCATTTCTTCCAATTCTTCATTCACATTATGCCTTGGAGGTTGTGCACTACCCTCCTTGACATCACTTTCAAACTCCATGGAAGAAGGCTCTTCAACTTGAGATTCCTCTTCGCACTCAACATCTCCTAAATCTTCAACCACTTCTTTTGGTTCAATTATCTCTACTTCCTCCTCTTGTTGCATTTCTTGCATCAACTCCTCTTCTTCACCTTAAAGCTTCAAGTTCACTCCCTCACTATGCTCTTTAGTTGCTTCTCTACATTCAACATTGGGAGTGCCTTGATCGTGTAGGCTTAGGTGGGAGGCCATGTTGTCAATGGCTTCCGCAATGGTAAAAACCATGACTTCTAGCTTCTTTAGCTCCTTTTGCCTCTTTTCTTGCCTTTGGATATAAAAGCTAATATCTCTTCGTTGTTCTAGCATGAAGGCATGGAGAGCTTCATCCATTGAAGGAGGTGGTGGAAGAGAGGGTTCATTGTTTGGAGGAAGAGTGTCATAGTTAGAAGGTGGTTCAAATTGGTGAAAGTCTTGAGGTGGTGTATAAGGAAATGGTGGTTCTTGGGAGTATTGGTGTTGGAGTGGTGGTGGCTCTAAGTATGGTTCATATGGTGGTTGGTATGGTGGATATGTGTTAGGGTCATATGGGGGTGAATGGTGGTATGATGCTTGTGAGTATGGTGGTTGAGGGCTATATTGAGGAGAGGGTTCATAGGCATATAGTGGTAGTTGTTGATAATCACAAGGGGGTCCACCATAGCCATTTGATTGGTATACATCTTGGAATGACTCTTTCTCATAGCACTTTGGGAAGGTTATTGCCAAGAGGGTTGATCAAATCCTTGAGGCCCTTCCCATCTTTGATTATTCCATTGTTGATGCATGTTGTCATTGCAATTCCCATCTTCTACAACATAGTTGTAACCACTCTCATAGCCAAAAGGGTGAGAATTCATGGTGGCAAATAAAAACAAAAGCTAACAAAAATAATGGAAGTAAACTCCTAAAACTAGCAATAACTAACAAAGAAGCAAAAGGCAAACATATTCACAATATTCACATATATACAATATCCAATAATACAACACCATTACAATTCTTCAGCAACGGCACCAAAAACTTGAAAGAGTATTACCGTCGGTTAGGAATTTCACACAAATAATTCTGTTGATAGTATAGCTCCCAACCAACAAATAATACTCAATTAAAGTTTTAAATTTGGTTGTCACATGTACAAGCCCAAATAAAAGTAAACTGAAGTATTTAAACCTCGGGTCATCTCATAAGGAATTGCAATGAAGTGATCAATTATTGGCTATGAAGGGGCAAAGGGGTTTGATTTGTTGATTGACAAGAAAAGTAAATAACAAAAAAGTAAATGACAATTAACTAATAAAGGGAAAAGCAAAGAACTCTTGGCTAAGGCATAGGAATTGAGATCACCATCCTTGTCTACAAACCATGTATTGACAATTATGAGGGACCAACCCATCAAGTCTACTTCTATGCTTGAAGTACGTCAAATATGCTTGATCAACATCAACCCATAAGTCCCAACCTACCTACTAATTGGCTTAGTAGTGGGTTAGTGTCAATGGGTATCAAATTGACCACAAAAGGTTCTTAAATCACCAATTCAATGAGACCCAATGACTCAAGGTCATCCAATGCCCTTAGCCTAGGCCAAGAGTGAAGAAAATTACTCAATAACTAGAGAAAACATTTTAACAAACACCTAAAGTATAATAAAAGCAAACATCACAAATTGTAAGAATTAATAAAACCCATAACTAACACAAACAAGAAATCAATAATAGCAACTAAGATAAACATAAAAAGACATGGAAACATAAAATTGTATTAGAAGAAATCCAAATCCATCAAGGGTTCATAAACATAAGAGAGAGAAAATAAGAAATTAACAAGAAAAACTAAGAAGATTAAGACAATAGAACACTAAAATATAAAGAGAATTGAAATAAAAACAAGAATTAAAAGTTGGATCTAAGGAAATTTAACCTAAACTACCCTAAATTCTAGAGAGAAGAGAGAGCTTCTCTCTCTAGAATTCTAACCTAAAACATGATGAAAACTCTACTATGACTCCTTCCCGCCATTTCCTTGCAATCTTTGGGTTCAAAAGCATCAGAAATAAGTTGGATTTGGGCCTCCTTGAGCTCAAAAATCGCCCCCAGCATATTGCCTTTAGTGAAGTCACGTGCCGCTTGTCACGCATACGCATGGGTCACGTGTATGCATGGGTCATGCATACGCATCGCATTGCAAAATTCCTTTTCACACGTACGTGTGGGTAACACGTGCGCATCGCTGGCAGATCTCCTTCTCACGCGTACGTGTGGGTAATGCGTGCGCGTGGCCTTGAGTTCAGCAAATCCTCATTTCTTCATGAATTCTCCATTTTTGCATGCTTTTTCTTCATTCCTTCAACCCAATCTTTGCCTTCTAATCCTGAAATCACTTAACAAACATATCAAGGCATTGAATGGGATTAAAGTGAATTAAAATTAGCGATTTAAAGGCCTAAAAAGCATGTTTTTACTCTTAAACACAAATTAGGAGAAATTCACAAAACCATGCTATTTCATTGAATAAATGTGAGAAAAGTTGATAAAATCTCCTGAATTTAACATAAGATAAACCACAAAATTAGGGTTTATCACACCTCCAGAAGAGATTGGGCAAAGAAACTTGACGATGCTCTCTGGGCATACCAAACTGCATTCAAGACTCCCATCGGGATGTCCCCCTATCAGATGGTCTATGGTAAAGCGTGCCACCTACCCGTAGAATTGGAGCACAGAGCATACTGGGTAACAAGATTCCTCAACTTTGATCCCAAGGCTGCAGAAGAAAAGAGGTTGCTCCAATTAAACGAGTTGGAGGAATTCTGATGTACTACCTTCGAGAATGCTAAGATTTACAAAGAAAGATCCAAGAAATGGCATGATAGGAGGATATCTCTCAGAGACTTCCAGCCTGGTCAATAGGTTCTGCTCTTTAACTCCAGGATCAAATTATTCACTGGAAAACTCAAGTCACGATGGACAGGACCTTTTGTGGTCACTAGAGTGTCGCCCTATAGTTATATAGAACTTCAGAGCCAGTATTCTGATAAAAGATTCACCGTCAATGGCCAACGTGTCAAACACTATCTAGGGCACCCAATTGAGCAAAAGGTTTTCACCCTCTTGCTTACATGACAACAACATTGTCCAATTACTAACAATAAAGAAGCGCTTGCTGGGAGGCAACCCAGCTATATGTATAGTGTTCTTTATTTCCTCCATTTGTTTTAGTTTGAGTTCATTTTTTTCTAAGTTTTCATTAATTTCATATTTTTTCCTTGCTTTTTAACGTTTGTGATCATGTGTAGCACTTAAAATAGGTAAAGGTACGCATAGGATGGAAGACGGAGCACCCTGGAGACACCCCTTCCTGCCGTTGAATGCCAAAACTGGTGCCCAACGCCAGAGGAGGACGAGGAGGAGGAGGAGGAGGGATGGGCGTTCAACGCCCATGGTGAGGCATCTGGGAAAAGTTTTTGTTCCCTATAGGGCATTCAATACCACACTATAAAAAAAACATTTTAATCCCCAACTGGCGTTCAACGCCAGATCTGTGCGTTGAATGCCCAGAAGGGGAAGGGCAAGAATTCGAATTTCAAAGAAAAAGAGAGGGAGTTGACTTCCAAAGCCAAATATTTTCCAAATTTATATTTTCTAACGATATCTTTCCATTCCATACTCTTTCAAACTACATTTTTTAATTTAAAACTCTTCAATTCAAATCTTTTTTTGAAGAATATCTTTTCTAAATCTTATCTTTCCAAAACCATATCCTCTCATGTCAAATATTTTCAATAACATCTTTTCAAATCTTGGCAAACCATATCTTTATAACTTCTTTAAATCTTTTTCAAATCTTTTATGTCTTAACAACCCATATCCCCCTTATCTTTTATCTTATCTTTTTCCCCAAGAATGCAAAATTTGTCATCGTAATCCCTCTCTTTCTGAAATTCAATTTTGAATTCAACACCCCTCCCTCCCTATTTATAACCCTTCGGACCTCTCTCCCTCTATCATGCTCCTCCTCATCTAGCTTACGCACCCTCTGCTTCTCCTCCCTCTGTTTTCTTTTCTCTTTGCTCGGGACGAGCAACCTCCTAAGTTTAGTGTTGCTTTTCGCTCTGCTCTTTCACTTTCTCGCACTCCATGGCACCAAAGGGTGGAAGATCTATTTCAAGAAATAAGAAAGAAAAGGATCCTTCAACTGTCACCTACAAGCCCTACAGATTTTACTCTAAGCTTCATGAAGAACACTACTATGATTTAGTGTGCAAGAAGGCTGTAATTTCGGAAGTTAAGTTCAACTTGAAGGATAACGAATATCTTGAGATTCAAAAGCAGATCTGAACAAGGGGATGGAAAAATTTGGCCAACCCTGCAACTAAGGTTGGAATTTTGAAAGTCCGAGAGTTCTATGCGAACTTATGGAGGTCAAAAAAACAAAAGGAAGAGGGACCGAAATTCAACCCATGGCGCACCATGGTCCGAGGGAAGACCTTGCATTACGGTTTGGACAAAGTGAGGGAAGTTTTCCAGCTACCTGATAAACCCCTTTTGGAGGGTTTATCTTGTGTTAAATTTAGAGGATTTTATAACCTTTTAACCCACATTTATCCAATGAAATAGCATGGTTTCATGATTGTCTCCCAATTTATGCTTAAGTGTGAAAACATGCTTTCTAGTTCTTAATTAGCTAAATTTAATTCACATTTGATTCCACTAGATGCCTTGATCTGTTTGTTAAGTAATTTCAGGTTGAAAAGGGCTAAGAATGGATCAAGAGAATGGAGAGGAAAGCATGCAAAGTGAGGAACACATGAAAAACCCAAAGATTTGGATATCTTCATCCACGCGCACGCATACCGTACGCGCACTGTACGCGTACGCGTCGGTGGCCGCACATGATATTTTAATAGAAAATGTGCCCAGCGATTTTGAGGAGTTGTGGGGCCCAATTTGCAACTAACTTTGGCGCCAAAATGCATTTAAAGGACCAAGGATTGAAGGGAATCAACACTTAGCATCATTTACACTCATTAGGATTAGTTTAGAGTAGTTTTAGAGAGAGAAGTTCTAATGAGTATTTTGGTGGAAAAATAAATTTCTCCCAAAACACACAAATCTAACCGGCAAGTGCACCGGGTCGCATCAAGTAATAAAAACTCACGGGAGTGAGGTCGATCCCACAGGGATTGAAGGATTGAGCAATTTTAGTTTAGTGGTTGATTTAGTCAAGCGAATCAAGAATCGGTTGATTGATTGGTGATTTGCAGAATTTAAATTGCAAGGAAAGTAAAGGGAACGGGTGATTGGCATGAAATTAAAGAGAACAAGAATTAAATTGCTGAATCTTAAAGTGCAAGTAACATAAATTGCAGAAACTTAGATTGCAAGAAATGTAAATTACAGAATCTTAAAGTGCAAGAAATGTAAATGGCTTGAAATGTAAAGGGGATTGGGGATTGGATTTGCAGAATTTAAACAAGGAAAAGTAAATTGCATCAAGCAGAGAAGTAGAAGAGGAGTGGGATCAAATTGGATCTCAGAGCAGAAAAGTAAATGACATGGAAAACAGTAACAGAGAATGTAAAATTGGGAAATTAGATCTCAGGACCCAGAGACTAGAAAACCAAGTCTAGATCTCAATGCCTTCCTAGATCCAACAAGAACAATTGCAAGGAAAATAGATGAAGAACAATTAACAGAAACTGAAATTCAATTAAGCAGTGAATAAAGCAAGATCCAAGGTGAGATTGAAACAGAATTTCTTCAATTCTCCAACCCAAGATCCAAGACAAACCTCAAAGTTAGGTGCTAACGTTGGCGCAAACTTTTGCTCCTCCCCTTGTAGTTTTCATGTGCCAACGTTAGCCTCAAAGTTAGGGGCTAACGTTGAGGCTAACTTTTCACCCAAAAGTTTGTGCAAAAGTTTGAGGCTAACTTTAGGTCCAGCTTTTTGCTTCCTGGTTCAATTTCACTTATTCCATTGTCTTCTCTTTACTCCTAGCTATTCCTTCTTGCTTCAACCTTTCTCCAAGCTTTCTTCACCTATCATTAATCAACCAAACACATCAAAGCTATGCTTAAAATCATCAGATATTCATTCTTTCATAATATGTGACAATTATAGTATAAAACCTCATGAAATAGCATGAATTCATACATGGTTGATTAAATCAAAGGAAACATGAAAATCTACCTAATTGGCTTGCTTGTAGCTCAAGAAAGTGCATAATTCTAATGAAAACACAAGAAAAAGACTAGTTAAAATAGGCTAAGATGACTTGTCATCAAGTTCTCACTTCTCTCTAGAATTAGGAGTAGGTTAGATCTAGATTAGGAACTCTTAGATCTAGTTTAATTTTACGCTTTGATTTACTTTTCTCTTTGCAATTCTTTTTCTTCTACCTTTCCTCTTTCTAGTTTTGTATTTAATTCATGTAATTCTCTAATTTTATGTTGATGCACTTTTGTTCTTCTATTTCTCTTTCAATGCAATTTATGATTCATGTTCCTTTATTGTTGATTTGATTTGTTGTTATTTAATTCCTTGCAATTGAGTAGTGTAGATTTACTTTCCTTGCTATTTTACTATGTTTTCCTTTTATGCCTTCCAAGTGTTTGATGAAATGCTTGGTTGGATTTTAGAGTAGAATTTTATGCTCTTGGCTTGGGAAGGTAACTTAGGAACTCTTGAGTTACTGGTGCACGAATTGTAAATCACACTTTTTACAACTCGTACCACTAACCAGCAAGTGCACTGGGTCATCCAAGTAATACCTTACGTGAGTAAGGGTCGATCCCACGGAGATTGTCGGCTTGAAGCAAGCTATAGTTATTTTGTAATTCTTAGTCAGGAAATTAGTGATAAAAATGATTGGGTTTATGAAGAGTGAATATCATAAATTAAATAATACTTGTTATGCAGTAATGGAGAACAGATTGAGGATTTAGAGATGCTCTGTCTTCCGAATCTCTGCTTTCCTACTGTCTTCTTCTTCATGCACGCAAAGCTCCTTCCATGGCAAGCTGTGTGTTGGTGGATCATCATTGTCAATGGCTACCGTCCGTTCTCTCAGTGAAAATGGTCTAGATGCACTGTCACCGCACGACTAATCATCTGTCGGTTCTCACTCATGTTGGAATAGGATCCATTAATCCTTTTGCGTCTGTCACTATGCCCAGCATTCGCGAGTTTAAAGGTCGTCACAGTCATGCCATCCTAGATCCTACTCGGAATACCACAGACAAGGTTTAGACTTTCTGGATCTCAAGAATGGCCGCCAATAAGTCTAGCCTGTACCACGAAGGTTCTAATCTTAGATTAAAAACCCAAGAGATATGCACTCAAGCTATTGCAGATAGAACGGAGGTGGTTGTCAGGCACGCGTTCATAGGTGAGAATGATGATGAGTGTCACGGATCATCACATTCATCAGGTTAAAGTGCGAGTGAATATCTTAGAATAGAAACAAGCATGATTGAATGAAAAATAGTAGTGATTGCATTAATTCATCTAGACACAGCAGAGCTCCTGAAGAGAGAGGAACTCTCGCGCGATCTAGAATTTTCGCAAATGAATTCGCGTTGTAAGTATAGCTTCTACACCGACAAGAATTCCTTTCTTACAAATGTTTTGGTTGTCAAAAGTAACAAACCCCTAAATAAATTGATAACCGAAGTATTTCAACCTCGGGTCATCTTCTCAAGGAACTGCAGGGAGGTATGTTCTTATTATTGGTTATGAGTTTTGTAAATTGGGGTTTTGAAAGTAAGGAACAAGTAATTTGAATGACAACTAAAATAAATAAATAACTGTAAAATAAACTCTTGGCAAGGTATGAGAATTTGGAAGTCCTATCCTAGTTATCCTTATCAATGGTGATGAGAATTGAGTTTTAATCCCACTTAGTTAGCCTTTACTGAAGCAAAGGAAGGTCAAGTGGACCAATTAGTTTGATCCTCAGGTCCTAGTCAATTCCTAAGAAAGAACTAGAGTTATTGGAGTTTAATTCAATTAGCAAAAATAACAATTATCAATCACGTTGAGTTTGACAACTCATGAGTTACCAATTACTTAACCAAAGCCAAAAGGGGAACATTCCCCCACTTCATAACCTCTAATCTGTGCCTTCTGGACTTGGATCTGGGCCAAAAAGGGTTTTAGAAATCGCTGGGAGCGTTTTCTGTCATTTCTGGTGCGTGGCATCTGTCATGCGTCCGCGTGGGTCACGCGGTCACGTCATCTGGAGTTTTCCTTATCACGCGTTCGCTTCGGTCATGCGTCCGCGTCATCTGTGTTCTGCTCATAGCGTGCATCCGCATCAGTCACGCGTTCGCGTCGCTGCCTTTTCATACTGGGCATGCGGCCACGTCGTCCATGCGTTCGCGTCGCTGCCAGTTTCTTCAAAAACTCCATTTTGTGCTTTCCTTCCATTTTT
>NC_029793.2:72633796-72728317 GCF_000816755.2 Arachis ipaensis
AACTTACATGTAGTTAAATTAATTCACATTCTCAAGGAATCATATATGCATAGCCAACCTTAGATAATGTTAAGGCACCTTTACAATTGAGATGGGTAAAAATATTTTTCAAACTTGCAAGACAATTAACAATTTAAGCAGAAATATATGGTGATGAGCTATTGAACCCTCACTGGATTCTATGTTTACTCTCTAGTCACTCAGTGTTTATTGAGTTAATCACTCTATTCTTCTTTTTATCCTTACTTTCTATAACTTTGTTCTTCATCTAACCAATCAACAATTATAGAATACAGACATACAAAAAATCATGAGGTCTTTTTCAAGGTTGTAATGGGGCCAAGATAAAGGTAAGGGTATATGTATAAGGCTAAGTGAGCTAATAAGTGAATCCTTGACTAGTTTAAGATCTCACATAACATACATATTTTGTAATTCAAAGTTTCTTATCCTATTTGCCCAGATTTTCTCACTTTTGTATTGCAAGCTCATGCATTAACTTTTTATCCCTTGTGCATTGATTCTTTTTATTTTTTTTGCAATTGGGGAATTTTTGTATCCCTTTTATTTAAATAAAAATTAAAAAAAAATTTTAATGCACACGGTAGTTCAATTGATTTCACATGAGCATGCTTCCCCAAAATTTTTATTTTGAGTATTTTTATTCTTTTTAACTTTCCACCTTTGTTTCTATCATCCATGTTCCCACAAAGTTTTCTGCACTTAAACAATACACAATTTCTATCTTAAGCTAACCAAGGATTCAACTTGGGATTTTATCTTATTTTTCTGCTTAAGGCTAGTAATGTGGTTTATAGAAAAAGAGGGGATTAAAAAGCTAAAAGGGGCTAACAAGGGTGATGTAAAGGTAGGCTTATTTGGGATAAGTGAGGAAAATTCCAATGATGGCCTCAATCATCTCTTAGTATGTATCTATACTCTATAAATGGACATATAAATTAAGACAAAGTAAAGAACATCAGAATAAAAAAGAAGGACGAAACACACAGGAATAAATATTATGGTTTGAATATAACCATACAATTAAGCTCAAAACTCACAGGCTGTGTGTTCTCTAGCTCAAAATTCATATATCAGTTATACATGTCATGCAAGTAGAATTTAAGAGTTCCCATTATTCTCAATGTAAAAAAAAAATTTAATTGTTTTGGGTGGCTTTAAAGTTTTAGTGTTCCTCCTTGATGAAATGTTGTTAACTAACTAACATGTTATGTTCTATATACAAGGTGTGAATTGTTTTTTATTATGTTAAAGTCTCTAGTTTACTTCGTTTTTTTTTATTTTCAATTTCAACCAAACTATCATATGCTAAAAGGGGTAAACTATACTAATTAATCCACATATTCTATAACTAATAAGTTATAATTGCAAACTAAACTAAATGGCTAAAATATGAACTAAAGTGCAAAATGCAGAAAATAGAGTAAAAACACATGAAAAGAACAATGTATAAGTACTGAAAGATAAAAATAAAAATAAAGATAAAAATACAGAAAAATAACCAAAATAAAATAAAAGAGTCTGTAGTGGTTCACCAAAAAATACGCCGGAGATGGCGACCTCCCCACACTTAAAATAAAGCATCGTCCTCGATGCTCACTCAAGCTAGGTGTGAAGGAGTGTCATCACTGGAAGGATGGGCTGCTGGAGTCTCGGTAGTGGCCTGAGGATCTGCAGACTGGATGAGGGTAGGTGGGTCTGTCTGCTGTAGTGGAGGCTCTGACTGGATAGGAATCACTTAATCTGTGGCCTGAATCTGCTGTGGCTCCTCTTGCTGTAGCGCAGCCTGGGTGGGTGTCTCCTCCTCGTGATCGTCCTCCTCCACCTCAGATGTATCAGAAGGGGTGTCAGGTTCGGAGGGGATGTCACCGCCGGATCGGATCAGCAATTTGACGTGCTCATAGCGTCGCTTGTTGCGACGCTCCATACGGTCCAAGCGGGCAAAGAGGCGATGCACCAAATGGTAAATAGGCTCAGGAGCAGCTGAGGGTGCAGTGGGTGGGGCAGGTGCAGCAGTGGAAGAAGAGGGGGCAGCTGAAGGTGTGGCTGTCTCATCAGAAGCAGTAAGGAATGGAGGTCTGTAGCCTAAAGTCAGAAAGTTCATGCTGTGAGGAATGATCTTCTTGCAGTCCGCAGTAGGTGGCTTCTCATTAGCCTCCTCCCAAGGCACGTCAGCTCGATGGCCTAGCTGGGTGACCAGGTAAGGGAAAGGGAGGGTGCCTCTGACATGGACCCTGGCCATATAGTGCCGGATAAAACGAGGCAGATACAGGTCCTTACCCTCCATCACACACCAGAGGAGGGTGATCATAGTAGCAGGCAGCTCCGTCTCATGAGTGCTCGGCATAATAAAGTTACTCAGGATCTGGTGCCAGAGCCGAGCCTCATCATTCAAGTATATCCGCTTGATTCCTTTAGGCATGGTGGTGTTCTTACCCATGACCCATGGGACAGTAGGGTCAAGGGCTATCCTCTCCTTGACAGCATTCCAGTCAAATCTCAAAAAGCGCATGTCTTATTCAGCCTTTGGGTAATCGTCAGGCTGATCTGACTTAGGCTGAAGGCGCAGAATATCCTCAATGGCCTCTTCAGTGACCAGTATCTGTTTCCCTCTGAGGTGCACTGCATCTAGGAAAGTCTTGAAATAATTGTAGTAAAACTCTCTTACCCAGGAAGCATTGACCTCAGTCAAATTTCGCTCCAAGAAGAACTAGCTTCTTTGTTTGATTTGATCGGAGGTGAACTGCTGTAGTTCTTCTAAAATTTTCAAAGTCCTCTCCAGGTACATATTTCTAGAGGTAGCAAACACTGGATACTTCAGCTCACAGTATCGGTTTGCAAACTTAATTGGATCATTGGCAGGGAGGAGCTGGTCAGCCTTCTCCTGCGGGGTAAAATGCTTTTTCTGCCAGGAGTCATCATGCATAAGCTCTAGGAGAGACATAGAGAATTCACCTCTTTTCTGTTTGCCAGTTGTTGCCTTGCCTTTTCCCTTTCTTTGAGTGTCAGACATCCTTAAAAACAAAAATCTAGGATATAATAAAAGCAGGAAAACAAGTAGGCAAATAATAAGATAAGCACAAAGTGGCAAAGGAGCAGTAGAATTATGAAATGAGTTTAATAATTGTGCATTTTGGATTGTTTCGGAGTTAAAAAGCTGAGATGAGAGATTACAATCCAAAATGTATTATAAGGAGAATACTTGCTAATTAGGAGCAATAATAATCATGCCATGAGTTAAAAATTGAAAGAGTTAGTCAAAAAGTAGAGGGGGATGTTAGAAAGTTAAAAGTGGTTAAACTTGAAAAAGAGGTTAGAAAGCAAAAATCAGTGAGTTAGTAAAAAGAAAATCATAGTAAGTGGCATGATGATCGGGTTCTAAGTAACAAGAATTTCACAATTTTAAGCAACAGTCAACTCATATTCAAGCAAGGAAATCAAGTTGTTGATGATTCATATAGATATAGAAATAGCGAAAAGTGAAATCTAATCAACAATAATGTGATTTATTAACCGGGAAAAACAGATGAATAGGAATGTTGGCCCCTGCATTCTTGAATTGGTTTGGTAAAAGCTGAGGAGTGCCAAATTCAAATAGCCAAAACCAAAACATGAATGAATATCAAAACAATTTATAGAAAATTGGGCAGCATTCCGGCTAAAATTGGATGTTCCCGGGTAATAAACAGCAAGCAGAATAGTTCATATAAATTAAAACAAACTGCAAATAGATATAAATAATACGAACATGAAAGAGCAGTCGCAATAGCAGCATGAACAGTAAGAACATCATATGAACAATATTAACATCACAGCAACAGCAGAATTGTGAAAATTATAAAACAAGTAGCAAGAACAACACAATTAAACAGGCCTAAATCCACTAACCACATCCTAGCTACCTAACCACCTAGAATCCACTACAACATACATCTCTAACTATCCTAAATTTAAACATAAACTGAAAATATGGGCAAAAGAACTATGAATAAAAGAAAGGTGGCGTTTGACGGAACCTGGTAGGCGGATGAACTAAGCTAAGAAACTGAGAGATGGCGGGGGTGTGGTTGCAGTGGTGTTGGGAGGGGCACGGTGGCGCGGTGGCGGAACAGGGCTGCGCGGTTGCGGCGGTTGGTGGCTGTTTGGTGGCAGGGGGGTTCCGGGTGGGGGTAATGGTGGAGAGGGGGTTCAGGAGGGGGAAAGGAAGGGGGTGAGGGAATCCATGCAAACGCGTGGGGCACGCGATCGTGTGGCTAGGGTGGAATGGGGTTGATGCGATCGCGTGAATGACGCAATCACATGGAATAGGAAAAAGGATGAATGACGCAGTCGCATGAGGCATGCGACCGCGTCACTGGAAATTGTGCGTAACGCACAATTCCAGCGTCGTTTCAGTGCAACTCTCTGTCTCCCATGGGGTGTTGTGCAATTCACCTGACGCGAACGCGTCGCTCACGCTTTCGCATGGGATGGGTGTTATGTAAGTGACGCGTTCGCGTGATGGACGCGAACGCGTGGGCTGTTTTGTGCTAAACGCACGACAGCCGCACAATTCCAGCCCAGATATCTGGGCGTTGGATTTTTACGCCGATTTCCAGATCACGCGTTCGCGTGATTGACGCGGATGCGTGGGAGGTGTTTTTCGCAAATGACGCGAACGCTTTAGCGATGAGATCGCGTCGCATGCCTTCCTTTTTTTTATGAAATTATGTAGTTATGTAGTATGTAATGCTAATGCAAATGCTTACGAATAATATCCAGGTTCAATGAAAATAAAACAATATAAAAATAAACAAAACAAAATAAAATAGAAACACGAACGATCATACCATGGTGGGTTGTCTCCCACCTAGCACTTTTAGTTAAAGTCCTTAAGTTGGACATTGGATGAGCTTCCTGTTATGGCGGCTTATGCTTAAATTCATCCAGAAATCTCCACCAATGTTTTGAATGCCGACAGCCTCCGGGGTCCCAAACTAGGCATGTAAAGCTTCTGAGTAGCTTCAAACAGATTTTCAGGCTCCCGGGGTGGCGAATGTCATTATAGATTCCAGGATCCCAAACTTTGCTTTTAAATCCGCCTTTATCTTGATCTATATGATTCCATCCGGGCGGTTCAGAAATTAGATTCTCACCAAGATGATCAAATGTTTTCCGAGATCCATTCGATTGAACATGATACCAATCCGTGCACTTCGAGTTGAAGCGTGGAACCATATTGAACCTTGTGCACCAGCTCTGAGTTCGAGCCATTTTCCTCTTACTCTTAAAGCCGCAGAGAGCTCTAAGCTGGCCATCTGTTTTAAGTAAACCATATTCAAGTGGAAAATTAATGTTAAAGGTTAAGGATTGTACCCACTTGAAGCTTGTATTGGGTGGTAATGGCCTTGGGATAGGTGTGTCCAGTGGTTCTGTAAGTTCTACTCCCTTGTAATCTTCTGTGAATTCCTCCACTTCTTTGCAAAATTCTTCAAATGCAACATTGTCCTGATCAAAGTCTTCTATGTCTTCCTCATCACTCAAGTCATAAGCTTGAGGTTGAGAGAAATCTACCTCCGCATCATCTTCGTGTTCGCTTGGGGAAGATTCTTCAATCTCGGAGAATTCACTTGCGGATGCAAGTTCATTACTAGGAGAACTTGACTTGAGACTATCATCATCAAGGAAACTTGCGTCTTGGGTTATTCCGTCTAGTTCTTCATAAAATACCTACTTTGGGGGTCGTGCACTATCCTCCTTAGCATCAATTGTAATGTCCTTGACGGAATTTTTCTTCGACCAGTACTTCTTCTTCTTGGATAATTTGAGATTCCTCCAATTGTTCCAGAACAAAGTTATGCTCATTACTACCATCTGGGGTTTCTAGTGTCTCCTTCATGCTATATTTGTCATTAGATTCTCCACATAAAGCTATTGGAGTTCCTTGAGGGTTTAAACGTCTGGAAGATAATTGATGTATTGCTTGCTCCAGCTGATGAACGGTTGTATGAAGTTGATCTACTGTTTCCTTGAGGCAAGCCTGTGATTCTCGAGGTGATAGATTTGGACATGGTACATAGGGAAGCGGTGGTGTTTGGGAGTAATTGGATTGGAACTGGGGTAAATAAGGATCATACGGTGGTGAATGGTGAAAAGGAGCTTGTAAGTGTGGTGGTTCAAAGTTATGTTGAGAGGATGGTCTATAGGCACAGGGTGGGGCTTGTTGGTAACTACCAGGAGGTCCACCATATCTATCAGCTTGGTATGCATTGTAGAATGGTCTTTGTCCATGATATCTTGGAGGGTGTTGTTGCCTAAAGGGTTGATCAAATCCTCGTGGTTCCACCCATCTTTGATTGCTCTGACCTTGATGCATGTTCCTGCTATAACTTCTGTTTCCTTCAACAATATTAGAACCAAACTCAAAGCGAGAGGAGTGAGAATTCATAGTAGCTAATGGAGATAAAAGGAGAAAACAAAAACAAATAAACAAATAAAAGAAAAATATTTACAATAACCAATAATAAGGCACACGTTTGCAGTTCCCCGGCAACGGCGCCATTTTGAAGAGAGAGGAACTCTCGCGCGATCTAGAATTTTCGCAAATGAATTCGCATTGTAAGTATAGCTTCTAGACCGACAAGAATTCCTTTCTTACAAACGTTTTGGTTGTCACAAGTAACAAACCCCTAAATAAATTGATAACCGAAGTATTTCAACCTCGGGTCGTCTTCTCAAGGAACTGCAGGGAGGTATGTTCTTATTATTGGTTATGAGTTTTGTAAATTGGGGTTTTGAAAGTAAGGAACAAGTAATTTGAATGATAAATAAAATAAATAAATAACTGTAAAATAAACTCTTGGCAAGGTATGAGAATTTGGAAGTCCTATCCTAGTTATCCTTATCAATGGTGATGAGAATTGAGTTTTAATCCCACTTAGTTAGCCTTTACTGAAGCAAAGGAAGGTCAAGTGGACCAATTAGTTTGATCCTCAGGTCCTAGTCAATTCCTAAGAAAGAACTAGAGTTATTGGAGTTTAATTCAATTAGCAAAAACAACAATTATCAATCACGTTGAGTTTGACAACTCATGAGTTACTAATTACTTAACCAAAGCCAAAAGGGGAAAACTAAACTTACTCGAATAAAAAATGTCTTCAGATTGGAAGCAACAGTAACATAAATAAAAGAAAGCAATCATAAACTGAAATACCTCAAATAAAATTAATTAAGAGAATCATATGTAACATGGAAGAGTTCATAAATTAAATTGTCAAAGTAATTAAAAAGGGAACATTGAACCTGATAAAGAGTTGAAATACTAACTTGAAATAATAAGAAATCCTAATCCTAAAACCTAAGAGAGAGGAGAGAACCTCTCTCTCTAAAAACTACATCTAAACTATGAAAAGTGAATAATTGGAGATCTCCCTCTGAATGGATGCATTCCCCCACTTCATAACCTCTAATCTGTGCCTTCTGGACTTGGATCTGGGCCAAAAAGGGCTTCAGAAATTGCTGGGAGCGTTTTCTGTAATTTCTGGTGCGTGGCGTCTGTCATGCGTCTGCGTGGGTCACGCGGTCGCGTCATCTGGAGTTTTCCTTATCATGCGTTCTCTTCGGTCATGCGTCCGCGTCATCTGTGTTCTGCTCATAGCGCGCATCCGCGTCAGTCACGCGTTCGTGTCGCTGCCTTTTCGTACTGGGCATGCGGCCGCATCGTCCATGCGTTAGCGTCACTGCCAGTTTCTTCAGAAACTCCATTTTGTGCTTTCCTTCAATTTTTGTATGTTTCCTTTCCATCCTTTAAGTCATTCCTGCCTTAGAAGATCAGAAACTACTTAACACACAAATCACGGCATCGAATGGTAATAAAAGGTAATTAAAATAAATAATTTCAAAGCATAGGAAGCATGTAATTCACATATATCACATAATAAGGAAGGAAAAATAAATCCATGCAATTTTCATGAATAAGTGGGTGAAGGATTGAATAAATCTCTTGAATTGAGCACAATATATATCATAAAATATGGGTTTATCAGCTCCTCACCTCCAATCATGGGGTTTAGAGACTCATGCCATCAAAAATACAATGTGAAACGTGTAAAAATGTCATCAGGTCCATAGTAAGTCTCTAAAAGTTATTTTTATACTAAACTAGTAGCTAGGGTTACAGAAAATAAGTAACTAAGTGCAGATAGTGCAGAAATCCACTTCCGGGGCCCACTTGGTGTGTGCTTGGGCTGAGCCTTGAGCTTTACACGTGTAGAGGCTTCTCTTGGAGTTAAACGCGAGGTTGTAGCTTGTTTGTGGCGTTTAACTCTGGTTTATAACCTGTTTCTGGCGTTTAACTTCTGAATAGGGCAGGAAGTTGGCGTTTGAATGCCAGTTTGCGTCATAAAAACTCGGGCAAAGTATGGACTATTATATATTGCTGGAAAGC
Source organism: Arachis ipaensis (assembly GCF_000816755.2). Classification (NCBI taxonomy): domain Eukaryota; kingdom Viridiplantae; phylum Streptophyta; class Magnoliopsida; order Fabales; family Fabaceae; genus Arachis; species Arachis ipaensis. The sequence continues at coordinate 72,642,243 of NC_029793.2, forward strand.
CCTGGATGTCTACTTTCCAACGCAATTGAGAGCGCACCATTTGGGTTTTTGTAGCTCCAGAAAATCCATTTCGAGTGCAGGGAGGTCAGAATCTAAAAGCATCTGCAGTCCTTTTTCAGCCTCTGAAGATTTTGCTCAGGTCCCTCAATTTCAGCCAGAAAATACCTGAAATCACAGAAAAACACACAAACTCATAGTAAAGTCCAGAAATGTGAATTTTGCTTGAAAACTAATAAAAACATAGTAAAAACTAATTAAATTATACTAAAAACTACCTAAAAACAATGCCAAAAAGCATATAAATTATCTGCTCATCACAACACCAAACTTAAACTGTTGCTTGTCCTCAAGCAGCTAGATAAATAAAACAATATAGAAAGAAGGTCAAGAGGCAATAACATCTCAGAGTTTTACATGAAGCTCAAATTCTCATAAGATGAGCGGGACTAGTAGCTTTTTGCTTCTGAACAGTTTTGGCATCTTCATTCATCCTTTGAAGTTCAGAATGATTGGCCTCTATAGGAATTCAGAATTCAGATAGTGTTATTGATTCTCCTAGTTTAGTATGTTGATTCTTGAACACAGCTACTTTATGAGTCTTGGCCGTGGCCCTAAGCACTTTGTTTTCCAGTATTACCACCGGATACATAAATGCCACAGACACATAACTGCCTTTTTAGATTGTGACTCAGCTTTGCTAGAGTCCCCAATTAGAGGTGTCCAGAGTTCTTAAGCACACTCTTTTTGCTTTGTATCACGACTTTAACCGCTCAGTCTCAAGCTTTTCACTTGACACCTTCACGCCACAAGCACATGGTTAGGGACAGCTTGGTTTAGCCGCTTAGGCCAGGATTTTATTCCTTTGGGCCCTCCTATCAACTGATGCTCAAAGCCTTGGACCCTTTTTATTTTACCCTTGCCTTTTGGTTTTAAGGGGTATTGGCTTTTTTTGCTGCTTCTTCTTGCTTCAAGAATCAATTTCATGATTTTTCAGATTATCAATAACATTTCTCTTTTTCATCATTCTTCAAGAGCCAACAGTTTTAACATTCATAAACATCAAATTCAAAAGACATATGCACTGTTCAGGCATTCATTCAGAGAACAAAAAGTATTGCCACCACATATAAATAATTTGAATTTTTTCTTATTAAAACTCGAAAATAAAATTGCCTCCTTATTCTAAAAATCTGCTATTTTATTCATGTTTAATGATGATAAGAAAGATAAATTATCACATATTTGGGGATAGAAAAATAAAATAAAATAAAAAATAAAGATAAAGGTACTAATTACTACTACTCATATAACTTCTAAGGCAGATTTCTAATAGTAAAAGTTATCACAGATTTAAGGCTTAAGATCAGGACTCAACAACCTTTACTTTGGGAGATGGATGCTCCTTTAGTCTGTGGGGTGCTTGGCCCTTCAAGAGATAGCTTCTGGCGTTTCAGCTCCTGTAGCTCACGCCCTTGCTCCTCTTGTTCCTTCAGCAGTTTGCAGAGCATATTATTTTGAACTTGCTATTCTTCTTTTAGTTGTTCCATAGCTTCTTGCAGCTTGGTGACAGAGGCCTCTAGGCGGGTCCAGTAGTCAATTTAAGGGATTTCTGGGAGGAACTCCTGTGCCCTCCTTTTGATGGAATTGTCTTACACCTGTTGTCCTTCCATTGAATTTTTGGTGATTAGGTGCTCGATTGAGATATACTCATCCACTCCCATCTTTACCCCAGCATCCTTGCATAGCAGAGATATTAAGCTTGGGTAAGCCAATTTAGCTTCTTTGGAGTTCTTGTTTGCAATTGTGTAGAGCTCACTCGAAATCAGATATTCAACTTCCACTTCGTTTCCCTGCATAATACAATGGATCATGACTGCTCTTTTGAGGGTAACCTCAGAGCGGTTACTGGTGGGCAATATAGAACGCCCAATGAAGTCCAGCCAGCCTCTGGCAACTGGTTTGAGATCCTCTCTCTTGAGTTGAATTGGGACACCCTTTGTGTTGGTTGTCTACTTGGTTCCAGGGATGCATACATCCTTCAAAATTTGGTCCAAGCGCTTATCTGATCTCACCATTCTCTTACTGAAGGAATCCGGATCATCTTGTAGTTGCTACAGATTGAAGATCTCTCTTATTTTGTTAATGTGGAAGTAAATAGATTTCCCTCTGACCATGGTTCGAAAGGTGTAAAAGGCGATTCTGGCCCTTCTCTGCCTATCTGTTTGCCACTCATTTGCGTAGAATTCCTGAACCATGTTTCTTCCTACCTTTGTCTCAGGATTAGCTAGGATTTCCCAGCCCCTATTTCGAATTTGCTCTTGTATCTCCGGATATTCGTCTTCTTTCAAATCGAATTTAACTTCCGGGATAACTGATCTTAGACCCATTATTCTGTAGTAATGGTCTGAGTGTTCTTTTGTTAAGAACTTCTCCTGATTCTAAAGTGGTTTTGGAATATTCTCTTTCTTTCCTCTTGAAGTGGTTTGTTTTCCTCTAAGAGCCATGATCTCAGTGAGTCTTAGCTCAGTGATCCTGTAAAATACAACACACCCAACTTAGAGGTTTGTTTGTCCTCAAGCAAAAGAAAGGAAAGGAGAGGAATAGAGAAAGAGGCAAGTTCGAATTGTGGAGGAGAGGGGAGGCCGAGTTTGGATTTATAAAGGGGGATGGGGTTTGAAAATTTTGAGAAAGATATAACAGAAGATATGATTTGAAAAAAAGATAATTATGATATGCAAAAGATGAAATTTTAAATTTCAAAAGATAATAGGGGAAAATTTTTAAATAAGAGATTAAATTTTGAAAAGATAATATGATAGTTTGAAAAGGATTTGAAAAGAATTAAAAAAAAGATAGATGAGTTTTTGAAAAAGATTTGAAACGGAATTAAGAGATATATGGATTCTGTAAAAGATTTTAAGAGGGGTTTAAGAAAAATGAAGAAAGATTTTTAGGAAAAAGATTTTTTTGAATTTGAAATTGAAAGATGAGAGTTTGTAACATGTTTATGCAAGAAATTGTGGAGGAAATCATGAAAATTTAAAAAAAATTAGATTTGGAAAACAAAACTTCCTTCTCTCCACAATCTTGGCGTTAAACGCCCAACTGCTGCATGTTTTGGGCGTTTAACGCCCCTCTGTAGCCTCTTTTGGGCATTTAACGCCCAGCTGTTGCTTGTTTATGCAAAAATTGTGGATGAAAGCATGAAAATTTAAAAAAAAAAAATAGATTTGGAAAACAAAACTCCCTTCTATCCACAATCCTGGCGTTAAACGCTCAACTGCTGCATGTTTTGGGCGTTTAACGCCCCTCTGTAGCCTCTTTTGGGCATTTAACGCCCAGCTGTTGCTTCTGGCTGGCGTTAAATGCCAGAATCCTTTGTCACTGGGCATTCTTCTGAAGGCCCAGGATGCTGTAAGTGTGGCGTTAAACGCCCAGAATGGTACCCATTCTGGCGTTTAACGCCCAGAAAGGTATCATTACTGGCGTTAAACGCCCAGTAGATGCTTCTTTTGGGCGTTTAATGCCCAAATACACCTCTTACTGGCATTTTCTTGCCAGTGAGCTCCTTCTCCCTGTTTTGTACTCTGAATCCTTCTGTAACCTTATGAACTTATGCAATTGATTTTTTACCTTAAAGATTATTTATATTAAACTCGTATAATTATTATTTAAATAAAAATAGGCTATGTTAATGGCTGGGTTGCCTCCCAGCAAGCGCTTCTTTATTGTCTTTAGCTGGACCTTGCTGAGCTTTTAATCTAGCCTCAGCTTTGAGCACTGTTGCTCAACATTGCCTTCAAGATAATGCTTGATTCTCTGTCCATTAACAATGAACTTCTTATTAGAATCAATGTCTTGAAGCTCCACATAGCCATATGGTGACACACTTCTAATCACATATGGTCCCCTCCACCGGGATTTAAGTTTCCCAGGGAATAGCCTGAGCCTAGAGTTAAACAGCAGAACCTTCTGTCCTGGTTCAAAGACTCTAGATGACAGCTTTCTGTCATGCCACCTTTTTGCTTTCTCTTTGTAAAGCTTGGCATTTTCGAAAGCAGTGAGTCTGAATTCCTCTAGCTCATTCAGCTGGAGCAATCTTTTTTCTCCAGCTAATTTAGCATCAAAGTTTAGGAATCTGGTTGCCCAGTATGCCTTATGCTCCAGTTCCACGGGTAGATGACATGCCTTACCATACACAAGCTGGTATGGAGAGGTCCCTATAGGAGTTTTGAATGCTGTTCTGTATGCCCACAGAGCGTCATCCAAGCTTCTTGCCCAATCCTTTTTACGGGTACTTACAGTCCGTTCCAGGATTCTTTTTATTTCTCTGGTAGAGACTTCAGCTTGCCCATTTGTCTGTGGATGATACGGAGTTGCCACCTTGTGGCTAATTCCATATCGGACCATAGCAGAGTAAAGCTGTTTGTTGCAGAAGTGAGTGCCCCCATCACTGATTAGTGCTCTGGGGACACCAAACTTGCTGAAGATATGCTTCTGGAGGAACTTCAGCACTGTCTTAGTATCATTGGTGGGTGTTGCGATGGCCTCTACCCATTTGGATACATAGTCGACTGCCACCAGAATATAAGTGTTTGAGTATGATGGTGGGAAAGGCCCCATGAAATCAATGCCCCATACGTCAAACAACTCAATCTCTAAGATCCCTTACTGAGGCATGGCGTAACTGTGAGGCAGATTACCAGCTCTCTGGCAGCTGCCACAGTTACGCACAAACTCTCGGGAGTCTTTATAGAGAGTGGGCCAGTAGAAGCCACATTGGAGGACTTTTGTGGCTGTTCGCTCACCTCCAAAATGTCCTCCATATTGTGATCCATGACAATGCCATAGGATCTTCTGTGCTTCTTCTCTAGGCACACACCTACGGATTATTCCGTCTGCACATCTCTTAAAGAGATATGGTTCATCCCATAGGTAGTACTTTGCATCAGTAATTAATTTTTTCTTTTGTTGCTTACTGTACTCCTTGGGTATGAATCTTGCAGCCTTATAGTTTGCAATGTCTGCAAACCATGGTGTTTCCTGGATGGCAAACAGTTGCTCATCCGGAAAGGTTTCAGAGATCTCAATAGAGGGGAAGGACGCCCCTTCTACTGGTTCTATCCGGGATAGATGATCAGCCACTTAGTTCTCTGTCCCTGTTCTGTCTCTTATTTCTATATCAAACTCTTGCAGAAGCAACACCCATCTTATGAGCCTGGGTTTTGAATCCTGATTTGTGAGTAGATATTTAAGAGTAGCATGGTCAGTGTACACAATCACTTTGGATCCTACTAAGTATGATCTAAACTTGTCAATGGCGTAAACCACTGCAAGCAATGCTTTTTCTGTGGTTGTGTAATTTTTCTGGGCATCATTTAAAACGCGGCTAGCATAATAAATGACATGCAGAAGCTTGTTATGCCTCTGTCCCAGTACTGCACCAATGGCATGGTCACTGGCATCACACATTAGTTCGAATGGTAATGTCCAGTCTGGTGCAGAAATAACTGGTGCTGTGACCAGCTTAGCTTTCAGAGTGTCAAACGCCTGCAGACACTCTGTGTCAAACACAAATGGCATGTCAGCAGCTAGCAGATTGCTCAGAGGTTTTGCGATTTTTGAAAAATCCTTTATAAACCTCCTATAGAATCCTGCATGCCCCAGAAAGCTTCTGATTGCCTTAACATTGGCAGGTGGTGGTAATTTTTCAATTACTTCCACTTTAGCTTGATCCACCTCTATTCCCTTGTTTGAAATTTTATGCCCAAGGACAATTCCTTCAGTCACCATAAAGTGACATTTTTCCCTGTTTAAAACTAGGTTGGTCTCTTGGCATCTTTTCAAAACAAGTGCTAGATGGTCAAGGCAGGAGCTGAATGTGTCTCCAAATATTGAGAAGTCATCCATGAAGACTTCCGAAAATTTCTCTACCATATCAGAGAAGATAGAGAGCATGCACCTCTGAAAGGTTGCAGGTGCATTGCACAGACCAAAAGGCATTCTTCTGTAGGCAAACACTCCAGAAGGACATGTGAATGCTGTTTTCTCTTGGTCCTGAGGATCTACTGCAATTTGGTTGTAACCTGAATAGCCATCCAAAAAGCAGTAGTATTCATGACCTGCTAGTCTTTCTAGCATCTGGTCTATGAATGGTAAAGGAAAGTGATCCTTCCTGGTGGCCGTATTGAGCCTTCTGTAATCAATACACATACGCCACCCTATAACTGTTCTTGTAGGAATCAGTTCATTTTTTTCATTATGAACCACTGTAAAAATGACACCAAACTTAAATTTTTAGATCAAAACAAAGGAAACAAATAGGAAAACTTTGAATATTACGATGAACGCTAAGAATAACTTTTGAAAAATTTTTAAGAAAACAGAAACACAAAGGACACCAAACTTAAAAATTTTTATATTCTGAGCACTAATAATTCGAAAAAAAATGAAAGAAAAATAAAATCATGCAATTGACACCAAACTTAAAATATGAAACTAAACTCAAACAGAAAAACTCAATTATTAGTTTATAAAAATTTTCGAAAAATTTAAAAAGAGAAAGTAAGGATTTAAAAAATATTTCAACCAAAAACAATAATAGAAGACGCAATTTTAGTGACTCTAAACTAAAAAGATAAATTTTTCCTAATCTAAGCAACAAAATAAACCGTCAGTTGTCCAAACTCGAACAATCCCGCCGGCAACGGCGCTAAAAACTTGGTGCACGAATTGTAAATCACACTTTTCACAACTCGTACCACTAACCAGCAAGTGCACTGGGTCGTCCAAGTAATACCTTACTTGAGTAAGGGTCGATCCCACGGAGATTGTCGGCTTGAAGCAAGCTATTGTTATTTTGTAATTCTTAGTCAGGAAATTAGTGATAAAAATGATTGGGTTTATGAAGAGTGAATATCATAAATTAAATAATACTTGTTATGCAGTAATGGAGAACAGATTGAGGATTTGCAGATGCTCTGTCTTTCGAATCTCTGCTTTCCTACTGTCTTCTTCTTCACGCACGCAAGGCTCCTTCCATGGCAAGCTATGTGTTAGTGGATCACCGTTGTCAATGGCTACCATCTGTCCTCTCAGTGAAAATGGTCTAGATGCACTGTCACCGCACGGCTAATCATCTGTCGGTTCTCACTCATGTTGAAATAGGATCCATTGATCCTTTTGCGTCTGTCACTACGCCCAGCATTCGCGAGTTTGAAGCTTGTTACAGTCATCCCATCCCAGATCCTACTCGGAATACCACAGACAAGGTTTAGGCTTTCTGGATCTCAAGAATGGCCGCCAATAAGTCTAGCCTATACCACGAAGGTTATAATCCTAGATTAAAAACCCAAGAGATATGTACTCAAGCTATTGCAGATAGAACGGAGGTGGTTGTCAGGCATGCGTTCATAGGTGAGAATGATGATGAGTGTCACAGATCATCACATTCATCAGGTTAAAGTGCGAGTGAATATCTTAGAATAGAAACAAGCGTGATTGAATGGAAAATAGTAGTGATTGCATTAATTCATCAAGACACAGTAGAGCTCCTCACCCCCAATCATGGGGTTTAGAGACTCATGCCATCAGAAATACAATGTGAAACATGTAAAAATGTCATCAGGTCCATAGTAAGTCTCTAAAAGTTGTTTTTATACTAAACTAGTAGCTAGGGTTACAAAAAATAAGTAACTAAGTGTAGATAGTGCAGAAATCCACTTCCAGGGCCCACTTGGTGTGTGCTTGGGCTGAGCCTTAAGCTTTACACGTGTAGAGGCTTCTCTTGGAGTTAAACGCCAGGTTGCAGCCTGTTTGTGGCGTTTAACTCTGGTTTGTAACCTGTTTCTGGCGTTTAACTTCAGAATAGGGCAGGAAGTTGGCATTTGAACGCCAGTTTGCGTCATCAAAACTCGGGTAAAGTATGGACTATTATATATTGCTGGAAAGCCCTGGATGTCTACTTTCCAACGCAATTGAGAGCGCACCATTTGATTTTCTATAGCTCTAAAAAATCTATTTCGAGTGTAGGGAGGTCAGAATCCAACAGCATCTACAGTCCTTTTTCAGCCTCTGAATCAGATTATGCTCAGGTCCCTTAATTTCAGCCAGAAAATACCTGAAATCACAGAAAAATACACAAACTCATAGTAAAGTCCAGAAATGTGAATTTTGCTTGAAAACTAATAAAAACATAGTAAAAACTAATTAAATTATACTAAAAACTACCTAAAAACAATGCCAAAAAGCGTATAAATTATTCGCTCATCAGTTACTAATGTCCAAGTGATTGATGGTTGGGAGCCATTAACTCTAGATCTCACTAATTGAATTGGTGGAGAACTAGGACTTATTGACTTGGATTGACATAGCTCACCTGACTTTCCTCTACTATTAGTTAGGGGTTAATTTAGTGAGGTTGGTCCTTGCCAATTCTCATGTTGTGGTTAGTGATTAGGATAGAGATCCTTGACCATCAACCTTTACCAAGACCTTTTTAGTTGTTAGTTTATTTCCATTGTTATTTACTTTTCATGTTTCTTATCAAAAATCCCAAAATATGCTCCATAACCAATAACAAGACACTTCATTGTAATTCCTAGGGAGAACGACCCGAGGTTCAATACTTCGGTTTATAAATTTAGGGGTTTGTACTTGTGGCAAACAAATTTTTGTATGAAAGGATTATTGTTGGTTTAGAAACTATACTTGCAACGAGAATTTATTGTGAATTCTAAACCGTCAAAAGTCCTTTATTAAAATGGCGCCGTTACCGGGGATTTGCAATGGTGTTATGTTATTGGTTATTGTACATATGTGAATATTGTGAATATGATTGTCTTTTGCTTGTTTCTAGTTTTTGTTAGATTTATTTTGTTTTTCCACTATGAATTCTCACTTTGGCTATGAGTTTGGTCCTAATTGTGTTGTAGGAAATGTGAACTTCAATAATGACACTCATTATGGATGGAACCAACAAAGATGGGAGGAGCCTTAAGTAATTGATCACTCCTATTGGCAACAACCTCCGAATACTTATAGGTATAATTCACATCCTAGTGCATGTCAATTCAATGGCTATGGTGAATCTTTTTATGGCAATCAATCACCACCATCATATGCCTATGACTCTCATCCTCAACATGAACCCCAACCATTCTCACAAGCCTCTCATTACCAAACACCTTCCTATGATCCATATCCATCACATGACCAATCACACATACCATATTCTTATGACTATTATGAGCAAGAACCTTTGGAGCCACCACAACCTTATCATGACTATTACCAAGAACCACCTCAATGCACACCATCTCCATACCCTTACCAAGAAGAATCCCCTTCCTACTATGAACCCTCTCTCCAAAATGATGAACCTTCTTATCCACCCCAAGCCCCAACAGATGACTCTCTCACCTTGCTACTTCAAGGACAAGCGGATATGCAAAGGAACACCTTAGAGTTTGTGACTAATTTGACTAAGGTAGTGCATACTTTGGCCTACCAATGCTTGAACACTCAAGGTGCTTCCATGGCCACATGTGAAGAATTAATTGAAGAGCATAGCATGAAGGAGAGATTGGAAACTCCGGTGGAAAATGAAGGATGCTATTTTGTATTAGAGCAATTGGAGGAGCCTATGGCTATTGAAGAAAAGGAATAAGTGGTTGAAGATTTGGGAGATGTTGAAAGTCTATGGGAATGTAGCATCATGGAGCACTCTTCCAAGAAGCTTGATATTGATGTTGATGAGGGTGCGCAACCTCCAAGGCATGTCATCGTTGGAGACTTGAAAGAGGCTTATCAAGAGATGGATTCAATCATGGATGAATTTTTCTCTACAATGGAATCCTCTCCCATTGGATATGAAGTTGAAATTATAGACGAATGTGCACAACCTTCCATACCCTTGGTGAGCAATGATAAAGAGAGTGAATCGAAAAAGAGCTACCAAGGGAAAAAAGTTGAATTGGTGTATATCGAAATTGAAGAATATGAAGAGGTTGATCAAGAGGTGGATTCATTCATCAATGAATTCCTATCCAAAATTGAATCACCTCTCATTAGGCAAGAAATTGAAGTTCTTGAAGACAACACCAAACCAAGTGATAAAGGGGAAAAAGGTTGAAATTGAAGAAGCTTGCGAAGAGGTGGAAACAACTAAAAAAGAGACTAAAGAAGTAGACCTCGCATTGTCTAAGTGTGGGGAGGTCTCCCTCCCTAACTCACCATCCAACACAACATTCAAGTGGGTAATATTCTTATCCCTAAGCTTTACTTTCTCACTTGAATATGGTTTGATTGAAAATGATGGTCAACTTAGAGCTCTTTGTGGAGTTAAAAGTAGATGAGAGTTGTGTAGTGGTTGGAAACATCACTCTAAGTTCATGATGGTTGCATGCTCAAAGTTGTATAGTAAAGATCGGTGGAGAACCAAATTGCATGAGTCTAGGACGTTGTTTGGTCGCTTACATGAGAATTCTAAAGTCATGCCACCCGGATGGACTAATAATGACGATCAACTTCAAGACGGGTGTGAAAACAAAGTGTGGGATCCCGGATCACAAGAAGAGGACCAACTTTGGGAGCCCCAAGCTTGTGAAGAACTCCATCAAGACTTGGCTCAATCCATGAGATATCTTGGGGCACAATGGAGAACCAAGCATTGGTGGGAGTTCCAAGATGAATTCAAGCACAAGCCACCTTGAGAGGAGCTCCCCATAAGTCCAACTTAAGGACAATAAAGAAAAGTGCTAGGTGGGAGACACCCCACCATGGTAAATTCTTTCCATTTTTTCTCTTTTGTACATATTGATAGAATAGGTTTAATTTCATGTTTTGTTTAGTTTGTTGAGTATATTTGCTAGTATAATATGTTAAATAAGGTTTTAGGGTGTTTTGGTAGCTGTTTGGAGGTTTGGAAAGCTTGGTTTGGTGCAAGAACTTGGAAAAATTTTGAAAAACAGAGCACCATCCGCGCGTGTGCGCACCTGGCGCATACGCGCGCAACAAGCATTTTCGACCATCCACGCGGACGCGCCATGTACGCGTACGTGTGGATGCAAAAATTCCACCCCAAGCCAAAAACCCGAGAGTTAGGCCTGCAGTATGCGCAAATTGGGCCTAAGGCACAAACCAATCCGCGCGTAGGCGCACCTGGCGCGTACGCGTCCATAGAGCTAATTGCGCAATGCGCGCGTGCGCCGATGGTGCCACCTGCAATTCTGGGCCATTTACCTGAGAGTTGTGCTAACTCTGGGCTAGCACTATGCCTTTGGCTCAAAGTCACATCACCCAGATGCGCACTGTATGCGTCCGCGCCCACACCTCCACAACTCACCCACGCGTGCGCGCACATGCCGCGTACGCGCCCTTCGGCCAAAATGCACATTGGCGCGTAAGCGTGCATGACGCGTCCGCGCCGGTAAAGAAAAAAAAGAGTTTTTTTTTTCTCCTCTTCCATTTTCTTTTGTTCTTCGCATTCGTATACTTTTATTCTTTAATTGTTTCTATAGCCTGTTTTCAATTTTTTTCTAAGTCTCTTCTTTCAATAATGGTGTTGCCTTTTCTTACTCAATTATTGAGAATTTCTTGGTTAATCTTGGTGCCTCTAGAATTGTTTGATATTGATGGGTAATGAAATTTCTAATTGAATGCTTAACCTTTGAGGATCCTTGTATCCTTTGTGCATTAATGTGAGCTTATATGTCTTTCATAACTCACTTTTTCTTATTTGAACTTGATGCTCACTATACTCTTCATGCTTTAACTTTACTCTTGCATCAAGTATTAGTTGATATGCCATTAGCTTACAATGTGTTCTCACTCACATGTTGTAGCTACCATGTAGTAGAGAACCATACCCTTATTTGGCATTAGCCCCCGCCTATGTTCTATTTTCTTTCATATCTTTGTTGTAGGATTAATTTTCTTTCTTTTTCTTTCCTTTTAGGTTGGCCACCAAGAAGGGAGGAAAAGGAAAAGCTTTGAAATGGGGCAACAAACAAGTTATCCGCACAACCTTTTGAAGAAGCTCATCAATTGTAGCAACCCATCCACCTTGTTCTTCTTTGCATGCACCGAGGACGGTGCAATCTTCAAGTGTGGGGAGGTCGTTTGACCAATCTCCATGGGTAACAATTTCCTTTTCAACACCAAATTTTTTTTATTTTCTTCGTTAGATAGTTGTTGCAATACATGATAGGTTGCATGTTAGTTAGAATTTGTAGATATTTTTACCACTTCTTTCCTATTAGGACTACTTGGTTAGGGTGATAGATTTCTTTTCCAAGAAAATTGTTTTAGGGCACCCTACCAATTTGAAAACCTTTTGTTGAACTTGCTTGAAAGAATTTATTTTGGAACATGGTTTTTGAGCTAAGAACACAAGCTTGTGAGATTTGAGCCTAATGGTGTGGTTACATTATATAACCACTTATTTTCCCTTCTTGTGTGCATTGTTCTCTTTCTATGATTGTAATCTTTGATTTGTTTGATTCTTTATGTCCATTATTTTGTGTATTCATGCATTTATATGATTGAGGCCATCATTTCATTTAGCTCACTTACCTAAATAGCCTTACCTTTTATCTTCCTTTGTTAGCCAAATTTGAGCCTACGATTAACCCACTTTGTTCATAATTTTAGCACATTACAAGCCTTAAAGTGGAAAACAATAAAAGTCCTTTATTTGGATCTTTGATTAGCTTAAGCTAGTGTGTGTGTGTGTCATTTAAGTGTGGGAAATCTTGGAACATTGGGGGAATAAAAGGGTAGTTTTGTATTTTTATTGAAATTATTGGGAATTGGGTACATGCTCATGTGTAATGAATGTAAAACCTTATGCATTGATGATCTTGTATATAAAAAGAAAAATGAGAAAAAGGAAAAAAAAAAACAATATGAAAAAGAAAAAAAATAGAAAAAGAAAGAAACAAAGAAAAAGAAAGAAATAAAAGGGGACAAAGTGCCCCAAAGCAAAGCTCAATAAGGGTCAATGCATAAGTGTTGTGAAATGAAAAGGAATACATGAGTATGTGAAAAAAAAAGTGAGAAAAATGGGTAGTTAGGTTAGCTTTGAAATTGTATAGGATGTCATAGGTTAGGTGGGAAGTTTAAGCTTATCAAAGATTCAAATTTCAAGCTCACTTAACCATATATGCATCCTACCTTGACCCTAGCCCCATTACAACCTATGAAAAGACCTCATGATACTTGTATGCATGCATTGAATAAATGTTGATTGTTAGAAGAAGAACAAATCTTAGAAAGCATGATTAGGGGAGAATTGAGAGAATCGACCCTACACACTTGAGCGACTAGAGTGCAAACACTTCCGGAGAGGGTTCAATGCTCAATTCCTTGATTCCCGGCTTTCGTGAGCATTCTTCTTGCAAGTCTACTTGAACTTCATTTTGATATTTAAAGTGGCAGGATTCATGAGTCGTCATGGGACCTTAGCCCTACTTGTGCGTGTATGTCTTGGAGATTGATTTATTCTTAACCAAGTAGGTAGAATCATTTTGCATTTAGTTGTATTCATATAGATAGATGCATTTAGGTTATTTGCTTTGAATAAATGTTGATATCCTTTGCTCTCTCTTGGTTTAAGCATGAGGACATGCTTGGTTTAAGTGTGGGGAGGTTGATAAACCCCATTTGGAGGGTTTATCTTGTGTTGAATTTAGAGAATTTTATAACCTTTTAACCCACATTTATCCAATGAAATATCATGGTTTCATGATTGTCTCCCAATTTATGCTTAAGTGTGAAAACATGCTTTCTAGTCCTTAATTAGCTAAATTTAATTCACCTTTGATTCCACTAGATGCCTTGATCTATTTGTTAAGTAATTTCAGGTTGAAAAGGGCTAGGAATGGATCAAGGGAATAGAGAGGAAAGCATGCAAAGTGGGAAATACATGAAAAAGCCAAAGATTTGGATATCTTCATCCACGCGCACGCGTGGATTGCAAAAATGCAAGGGACGCGTACGTGCACTGTACGCGTACGCGTCAGTGGCTGCACATGATATTTTAATAGAAAATGTGCCCAGCAATTTTGAGGAGCTGTAGGGCCCAATTTACAACTAACTTTGGCGCCAAAATGCATTTAAAGGACCAAGGATTGATGGAAATCAACACTTAGCATCATTTACACTCATTAGGATTAGTTTAGAGTAGTTTTAGAGAGAGAAGCTCTCACTTCTCTCTAGAATTAGGAGTAGGTTAGATCTAGATTAGGAACTCTTAGATCTAGTTTAATTTTATGCTTTGATTTACTTTTCTCTTTGCAATTCTTCTTCTTCTACCTTTCCTCTTTCTAGTTTTGCATTTAATTCATGTAATTCTCTACTTTTATGTTGATGCACTTTTGTTCTTCTATTTTTCTTTCAATGCAATTTATGATTCATGTTCCTTTATTGTTGATTTGATTTGTTGTTGTTTAATTCCTTGCAATTGAGTAGTGTAGATTTACTTTCCTTGCTATTTTACTATGTTTTCCTTTTATGCCTTCCAAGTGTTTGATGAAATGTTTGGTTGGATTTTAGAGTAGAATTTTATGCTCTTGGCTTGGGAAGGTAACTTAGGAACTCTTGAGTTAGTAATGTCCAAGTGATTGACGGTTGGGAGCCATTAACTCTAGATCTCACTAATTGAATTGGTGGAGAACTAGGACTTATGGACTTGGATTGACATAGCTCACTTGACTTTCCTCTACTATTAGTTAGGGGTTAACTTAGTGAGGTTGGTCCTTGCCAATTCTCATGTTGTGGTTAGTGATTAGGATAGAGATCCTTGACCACCAACCTTTGCCAAGACCTTTTTAGTTGTTAGTTTATTTCCATTGTCATTTACTTTTCATGTTTCTTATCAAAACCCCCAAAATATGCTCCATAACTAATAACAAGACACTTCATTATAATTCCTAGGGAGAACGACCCGAGGTTCAATACTTCGGTTTATAAATTTAGGGGTTTGTACTTATGACAAACAAATTTTTGTATGAAAGGATTATTGTTGGTTTAGAAACTATACTTGCAACGAGAATTTATTGTGAATTCTAAACCGTCAAAAGTCCTCTCATCACTACCCCCATTAAAGGATGACCCTAACTCCTTTAATAGGAGAGTCCATGCTGATCCAAGGCTAGACCAAGTCCTACAGGACATATGTCTCCTTGGAACACAGTGGATAACTGATAAAAAGGGTCAACCAATCCAACTAAGGAGGATGGATCTCAAGCCAGATGCTAGGGGACGGCTGGATTTTATTAGGCGCTCTATCCTCCCCACTAGCAACCACTCAAAGGTCATAGTATGGCATGCTGTGATGATCCATTGCATCATGCTTGGCAATGAAGTGGAAGTTCATCAAATAATCCCTTGTGAGATGTACAAAATTATAGCCAAGACCTCAACTCTGTCAAGGCTGACTTTTCTACACCTCATATCTTGCTTGTGTGACGAGGCAAGAATCTTTATTAATAGAGATACATTCATTGCATAAGATACCCTAATCACCAAGGATATCATGGAACACAGTAGGGAACTGGCACAAGCTAGGGTTCAGAGGGCGGTTTCCCCCTCTAAGAGGAAGATACCCGAGCAGCCTCAAGAACAGAGCACCCCTCCAATTGAATATTGGACTCAACTGGCAGCTTCCATTGAACAGTTGCAAGCCACAGTGGATCAACTAAAAGAGGAGCAAAAAGATCAGTCCTGGATGCTTCACATGTTGACCGAATTACAAAAGGGCCAAGGTCAAGACTTGAAGGAATTGAAGCGCCAGAAATTCTTAGAAGAGGGCGGTGTTCACCATGAGTGAGGTGGTTGAGCTCCATCTCCTCTATTCTATCCCTATTTTTAGTACTTTACCTTTTGTTTTTCAATTCTAGGCTACATGATCACCATTAGGATTTCCCACTTTCTAGCTTAGTAGTTAAGTTCAATTCCTGTTGATTATCTTTTGAGATGTTTCGCATACCCCCCATTGAACTTAAATAAAATTTTAATTAAGAAGCATTAAAATATAAAAGGTCTTGAGTTATCATAAGTCGTTCTACTTATTTTAAAGTGGTGGCCTTATCTTTATCTTCTGAATGTATGAATTAACTGCGCATATTTGATATTGAGGTTAAGCATATTGGCTCTTGAAGAACAGGAAATTTAGAGAAGTATTATTGATTCTCTAAAAATTCAAAAAGATTGATTATTGAAGCAAAAGAAACAGCAAAAAAAAAAGAGGGAAAAAAAGAAAAATCACAAGTAATAGGATCTAAGGCTTTGAGCATCAATGGTTAGGAGGGTCGAAAAATTAGCCCAAAAAGCTCAAAAGAGTTACTTTCCCTAACTATATGCTTGTAATGTGAAGGTGTCATGTAAAAAGCTTGAGACTGAGTATTTAAAGTCATGATCCAAAGCTAAAGAGTACGCTTAAGAACTCTGAGCACCACTGCCTGGGAATTTAAGCAAAGCTAAATTCGAATCCAAAGGGTTCCCACAGTTAAGTGCTTGTGGCGTTTATGTATCCGGTGGTAATACTTGAAAACAAAACGCTTAGAATCACGGCTAGGCTCAAAGGTGCAAAGCACCAAAAAGAAGCTGTGTTCAAGAATCAAGAAAAACTAAAAGAAGAGAATCAATAATATCATCTCGATTCTAGTTCCAAAGGATACCAATGTTCTGAGCTTTAAAGAAAAGTGAGATGCCAAAGCTGTTCAAAAGTAAGGAGCTAATAGCCCCATTCAATAATTGGAACTGAGCTTCATTGACAACTCTGAGACCTTATGTATTTTTCTCTTCTTTAGTCCTAACTTGTTTTTGGTTACTTGAGGACAAGCAGCAGTTTAAGGTTGGTGTTGTGATAGGTGGATTTCTTATACGCTTTTTCATAACATTTTCAGTGTTTTTAGTAGATTTTATTAAGTTTTATCATGTTTTAGGGTGTTTTAGTGAAAAATTCACCTTTTGGATGCTACTTTGAGTTTTTGTATTTTTCCTATAATTTTAGGTAATTTTTTGGACAATTTTGGTAAGATCTTGAACAAGGACGAAGAAAGGATAGTAGATACTGTTAGATCTTGACCTTCGGGCATTCCAATGAGCATATCTTGAGCTATAGAGTTCAAATGATGCGTTCTCAACGGCGTTGGAAAGCTAACTTCCAGAGCCTTCCAGAAATATATAATAGTTTATACTTCTCTTCCAGATCACTGCCCCTAACTGGCGTTGAACGTCCACATTTGGAGATCAACGCCCAAGAAGGATGGGCGTTCAATGCCACCAAGGGACCAAGGGAGCACGAGTTCAACCCCCTAACTGGCGTTCAATGCCCATTCTCCAAGTTGAATGCCAGGCTTGGACGAGCACAAGACCAAAGTGGGCCCAAAGTAGATTTTCACACTCTTTAGCTTAGTTTAGTTTATCTTTGTACTTTTTAAATTTAAATTAACATCTTTTAGGGTTAACATCTCCTATATAAATAGGAGATCACTTAGGTTCAAAAAAGAACTAGGATCATACTTTCAGACCTTAGATCTCTGTGTAAATTATGAGCAACTAAACCTCCTAGGTTAAGGTTAGGAGCTCTGCTGATTCCTATGGATTAATAATATTACTGTTTCTATTTCAATATATGTTTGATTCCATTCTATGATGTATTGCCGTTCTTCATCCAAATGAGACTAGGTATGTCCCTTTTTTTACATGAGTTCTTTACGAGTCCTGATCTGGATAGTATTAAGCTAAAGCTTGAGAATACATCACCTGAACCAATAATTCATCTGAGCTAATCGAGGATAAGTGACATATAATCCGGTTAGTTATGGGTGATGAGGTTTCTGTAGCGCTAAGGCTAGAACATTGAGCTTCATTCTCTGATCCGGAAGATCTGACCTTGTCTGTGGCATTTTGAGTAGGATCACAAAAGAGGAATGAATTGCGTGAGCTTCACCCTCGTTTATATTCAATGACCACTGACAACGGTGTTTGATATGAATTAAAGGAGATTAACTTGATGAGAGGACATGAGTTAATCACTTAAAGCTTTGCCAGAGAATGAATCATTCAATGTTGAAGTAGTCTGTAAAAAGTATTAATCCCGAAAGATAAAGCATCTACAAAGCTTTAACTTTTTTATCATTATTGATTCTACATCAATTCTTTACTGTTTTCTTTATTTTCTTGTTTATGTGCACTCAACAACAACAACTACCTTTCTATTCGCATGACTAAGATCTGCAGGATAACCATTGCTGCTCAATCCAACAATCCTCATGGGATCGACCCTCACTCACCTGAGGTATTACTTGGACGACCCGGTGCATTTGCCGGTGAAGTTGTGCGAGTTCAATTTCGCGCACCAGGGACCCTCATTGCTGCTGTATCTTAAACGAATGCCCAAACTAGTGCCCATTCAAGTGCCAGGGCCTTACTCCAGGAGCAAAGTTCTCATCCTCATGAGTACGCGTCGCCCACACGTACGCATATCCTTCATTGCAGGCGTTGTTTTATCGAGCGCCAGTTCAATCCTGGCGTTGGTTTCACTTGTCACGCGTACGTATGGGTGACACATGCGTGTGACCACCTTCCCTGGTATTGCTTAAACGAACGCCCAAACCAGCGCCCATTCCAGCGTCAAGACTAGCTCCCAGGGTAGCTCTTGGCGTTGGTTAAACCAAGCGCCCATTCCAGTGCCTATTCCAATGCCAACTTGCTCCCAGGGTAACTCCCGCTTCCATTCCTTCTCCAAGTGCTCTGCATGCTTTTTTCTCATTTCCTATCAAAGATTTAAACATAGTGCATCAAAGTAATATACAAGATGACTTAATATACTAAGTGTAATAATAATGCTCATAATCACAACTTCACTTAGTGTTATCTATTGCATCATATTCACCATGTATATTCATGAAATAGCTACAATTTCAACTTATGCTTCAGAATTCATTACATGCAGAGATATTTCACGCATTCACTTGTTTATTGACTAAAATTGTATAAAACTTAACTAAACACTACTAAAATCACAACTAAAAACCACCAATGATGTACATGCATCACAACACCAAACTTAAAACCTTGCTTGTCCCCAAGCAAGAAAAGAACTATGCACAAAGGTTCTCTTTATTAGAATGAATTGAAGAATTGCTTATGATGCCTTAGTGAGTGAAGTGACTAAGTGACAGTGGGGTGAACTCCAAATTGTATGCTTATGCAAGGATTCCAGTTCTCATTAGTCCTTACATTTTGGAAGTCTTAGATCTTAGGAATTTCATTCGGATGATATTATGGATGTTTCTTTATAGATTGTCACCTTGAAGTAGCACTTATTTTCTTGCATTTTTCTTTCTTTTTGTATCTTGGCCTTGACTCTAACTGCCATGTCTCATAGCCGCTTTTTAAGATAAGCTTTCAATCAATACTCCCAAACCAGTTGGTCTAGGGTATTAGGTGTTGAAGCACCCCTTAGAATTTACTTGCTCAAGCATCTCTCTTTGACATAAATCCACCACAAGCATTTTACTAGGATAATAACTCTTTGAGTTCTTGTTTTTTTTTTCTTCCTAGTAATTGATGCTCAAAGTCTTGGACCTTGTTATTTGTTTTTCTTTTTCTTTTGTTTTCTTTTGTTGCTGCTTCTTGGATCAACAGATTTTTGAGAATTTTCATAATACCTCTCTAACCTTCATTTTCTGTCTATAAGCCCCCATGCAAGTTTTCAAAAACATGAAGCCTCATTACATAATCACACAATTAGAATCTCCACTTCTCTTAATCTTTTGCTTGCCCCAAAATTTGTAAAATTCTTCAACATTTCCTTTCAAAAGAATAAATTTTTTGATTGTATTTTTGAGTATATTGGGTGCAAGAAATTTCAAGAGTAAGGTGCAGTGAGAGGCAATGAATCATGCTTATTAGGCTAGAGGAAAACTAAACAGAATATGGGGTATAGCCTGAACTTTCAATCAAAATAACAAAACAAAAGACAATCATGATTGCAATTAAATGTACCGGGACCAAATAAGAGGAAAAGAAACTTTACCACCTTGTAGTTCATCTTCATTGTTGTTGTCATTTTCCTCCTATCCTCTCCTTTCAACACCAAACTTAGAATGAGTGCTTGTCCTCAAGCAACAAGTAAGAACAGTTGTGCTAGGATTGTGAGTTAATCATGAATGTCTAGAAGGAAAAAATATATATAAGTAATGCTTGAATTTAAGCAAGCGAAGTTAATGATAACAATAAAGGCCAAAAAAATAGAACAATGTGATTGCAATAACAAGTGAGATGTGCATGGTACATTGCATGAAAAATAAATGGCAACACCAAACTTAGTGTGACACTTTCAATTAGAATTGATGCAAGTACCCAGTAAAAATTTGGGAATCAAATTCTTGCAAGGCAATACCAAACTTATTTTATGCAATCTCAAATTTATTTGAAAGTAGACTAAGTAAAGAAAGAAACTGTTATGTGTCAATAACAATCACCAAGAGAAATAAATGTCACACGTAGGGAATTTTTAGTGAGGCATTAACACAAACAGTTAGTGACAAAAATAAAAGGAAGAATTAAAAACAAAAAAATGACTAAAACAAAGAAAGAAGTGTCTAATATAGGTAACCAATCAACCGGTAGTTTGTTAATCACAATTAATCCCCGGCAACGACGCCAAAAACTTGATACAAAAAATTATTCCGTATAACTACTGGCAGGTATACTAGGACGTATTAAGTAATAAAACTCACTTACAGTGAGGTCGATCACACGAGAATTCAAAGATTAAGCAAGCAATAGTTAATTGATTATTCTAGTTAAACAATCATAGTTGAATGATAAGCAAACAGGAATGTAAATGACTGGAAATTGAAAAAAAGCAATAAAGTGCAAAAAAGTAAATGACATGAATGTAAAAAGCAAGGGAGTAAAGTACTGGAAAGTTAAATTGCAAGGAATGTAAAGTACGGGAAATGTAAAATACTAAGAATTAAAGATAGAAGACATTAGGGATTGGAGATGTTGATTTCTCCTGAATCAATAATTCTCAACTTCTTCTCTTGTTCACTTTTTGGATGCTAATTTAAGCTTTTATGTTTTTCTTATGATTTGAGATGAATTTTGGGTGAATTTGGCAAGTTTTGGCAAAGTTTGATTCAGAGACAAAGAAAGGACAATAGATGCTGTCAGATCCTGACCTCTGTGCATTCAAATGAGCATTTTTGGAGATACAAAGGTCTAAATGGATCCTTCTCAACGGTGTTGAAAAGCTAACTTCCAGCACTTTCCAGTATTATGTAATGGTCTATACTTTGCTTTGGAAATGAAGGCCCAAACTGGGTATTGAACGCCCAAACTACTCCCTTTCTGTCATTCAATGCCCTAAGAGGACAAAGCTCAGCGTTGAACGCCTAAAACTGGCGTTCAACTCCACAAAGGGAGCAAGGCAGCGCACTCACACCCCTTAGTGAACGTTCAATGCCTATCACTCAAGTTGGACGCCAAACCCAACCCAAACACTCACTAAGTGGGCCCAGAAGTGAATTTTCTCACCTTTAGCTTAGTTTCTTTCATTATTGTAATTTCTAATTATTATTAATTTTTTTAAGTCTAGTCATTAGTATAAATAAGGGGAAATCACCATTGTTTAGGATCCTCTCCAGAACATTCGAATTTCACACTTTATTCTCTGTACAGTATGAGCAACTAAACCTCATAGGTTAAGGTTAGGAGCATTGCTGACTCCTATGGATTAATATAGTTACCTTTCTACTTAAATATGTATTTGATTCTATTCTATGATGCGGTTCTGTTCTTCATCCTTGTGAATCTTGATTCTATATGAGTTCCTTATGAGTCCTGACCCGGATAGTATTGAGCTACAGCTTAAGGATGCATCACGGGTTCCAACAAGTTATCTGGGCTAATTGGGGTGTGTGACATAAAACCTCGTTAGTCAAGGGTAATGGAGGTTATTGTGGCTCTAAGTTCTAGAACCGTAAGAGCATCAGTTTCTGATTTGGAAGATCCGACCTTGTTTGTGGCGTTTTGAGTAGGATCAGCAAAGAGATTGAATTGCGCACGCTTCACCCTCTCCCAGAATGATCTAGTCTGTTCGGATGTTTGGTTTGGACCTGAGGAGATTAATGACCATGACCAATGGATTAATCACATACAGCCTTGCCATTGAAGGGATCATTCATCCTTGAAGTAGTCGGTATGATGTGTTAATCCAGAAGAGGAAGCACGTCCGAAGCCTTAACTAACTACTAATTACTGTCTCTATCTTAATTCTTTATCGCTTTTGTTATTGCTTGTTTATGCGCCTACAGCACCCAAAAACTATCTTTCCACTCGCCTGACTAAGATCTGTAGGACAACCATAGCTTGCTCAATCTGGCAATTTGATGAACGGATTATTGACGGTTTAGAATTTCTCTAATGAGATCTCGTTGCAAGTATAGTTTCTAAACCAATCAATAATCCTTTCATACAAAAGATTGTTTGTCACAAGTACAAACCCCTAAAATCTATAAATTGAAGTATTTAAACATCGGGTCGTTCTCCCTAGGAATTGCGCTAGAGTGTCTTGTTATTGGTTATGAGGTATGTTTGGGGTTTTTAAGATATTAGACATGAAAGGTAAATGGCAATGAAAATAAACTAACAACTATGAAAGTTCTTGGCAAGGTTATGAGAACTAGAAGTCCTATCCTAGTTATCCTCCTCAATTGTGACCACAAATTGTCCATTGCTACCACTTAGTCAACCCCTAACCATGGAGGAAAGTCAAGTGGATGAATTAACTTGATTCCACAAATCTTAGCCAACTCCCAAGGGAAAGACTAGCTTTAGTGGTATCCAAATCAATTAGCAACTTATAATTATTAATCAACAAGGGAATCAGATAACTCAAGCATCACTAATTACTCCACCTAGGCCAAGAGGAACAAAATCTACACTAAAATCTAACCAAGCATTTCATCAAACACTTGAAAGGCACAAAAGAAAAGCATAGGAAATTGACGACAAAAATAGAATCTAACGACAATTATTGCAAGGAATTAACGACAACAATAAAAGGAAACACAATTATTATGAATTACCTCTAATTGAATTGAAAGAGAATAGAAGGAATAAAAGTAGATCTACAACAAAGCATAGAAACAAAATAGAAGAGATTACAACAAAAGAATAGAGGAATCATGAATGTAACAACAAATAATTAAGAAGAAGAAGTAGTAGAAAGCATGAATTGAAATCTAGATCTAAGAACTAAACCTAATCTTAATCCTAATTCTAGAGAGAAAAGAGAGCTTCTCTCTCTAGAAACTAACTTTAAACTAATCCTAATGTGAGTGAATGAGCTAAAGATGTGAATTGTTGCATTCCCCTTCAATCCTTGGTCCTTTTATGCATTTTGGTACCCATGTTGGTTGTAAACTGGGCCCCACAGCTCTCAAAAATCGCTGGGCATGTATTCTATTAAAAATCACGTGCGGCCATCGGTGCGTACGCGTACAGCACGCGTACGCATCCATGGAGATTTTCGCAATCCACGCGGGAGCGTCCAGTGCGCGCGCGCGTCCATGGGCGTTTTCCAAATCTTTTACTTTTCATGATTTCTCCACTTTGCATGCTTTCCTCTTCACTCATTTGGTCCATTCCTAGCCTTTTCAACCTGAAATCACTAACAAACAAATCAAAACATCTAGTGGAATCAAAGGTGAATTAAATTTAGCTAATTAAAGGCGTAGAAAGCATATTTTCACACGTAAGCACAAATTGGGAGACAATCATGAAACCATGCTATTTCATTGAATAATTGTGGGTAAAAGGTCATAAAATCACCTAAATTAAGCATAAGATAAACCCTACAAATGGGGTTTATCAACCTCCCCACACTTAAACCAAGCATGTCCTCATGCTTAAACTGAGAAGGAACAAAGGGTATGGCATTTATTCAATGAAACCTAACTAAATGCAATCTACCTATATGCAACTATCTAAATGAATGCAATTGATTGGTCAAAACAAGTCAGTTCCCAAGAGAACATATATGCACAAGGGCTAAAGGTATTAATAACCATGCCAAACTACAATTGAATTGAGCTATTATATATTTTTACAAACTTGCATGAAGAGTGATGATCATAGGTGGAGACATGTAATTGAGCATCAAACCCTCACCGGAAGTGTTTGCACTCTATTCGCTCAAGTGTTTAGGGTTGATTCTCTCAATTCTCCTCCATTTCATGCTTTCTAAGATTTATTTTTCTTCTAACAATCAACATTTATTTCATGCATGCATACAAGTATCATGAGGTCTTTTCTTTAGGTTGTAATGGGGATAGGGTCAAGGTAGGATGCATATTTGGTCAAGTGAGCTGGAAATTTGAATCTTTGATAAGCTTAAACTTTCCACCTAACCTATGACATCCTATACAATTCAAAACTAACCTAACTACCCATTTTTCACTTTTTTTAACATTTTCATGCATTTTCCTTTCATTTCACAACTCATATGCATTGATTTTATTGAGCTTCGCTTTGCTTTGGGGCATTTTGTCCCCTTTTTATTTCTTTCTTTTTTCTTTTTTTTCTTTTTTTTTTATTTTTTTATTTTTTTCTTTTCCATATTTTTTTTCTTTTGTCTTTCTCATTTTTTTTCAAGCTATATGCAAGGACATCAATGCATAAGGTCTATACATTTAATCAATACGTGAGCATGTACCAAATTCTCAATATTTACAAATTACAAAACTACCCTTTTTATTCTCCCAATGTCCCAAGTTTTCCCACACTTGAATGATACACACACTTACTAGCCTAAGCTAATCAAAGATCCAAATAAAGGACATTAATTATTTTTCGCTTTAATGCTTGTAATGTGCTAAAATTATGGACAAGTGGGTTAATCGTAGGCTCAAATTGGCTAACAATGGAAGATAAAAGGTAAGGCTATTTGGGTAAGTGAGCTAAATGAAATGATGGCCTCAATCATATAAATGCATGAATACAAGGAATAATGGACATAAAGAATCAAACAAATCAAAGATTACAATCATAGAAAGAGAATAGTGCACACAAGAAGGAAAATAAGTGGTTATAAGATGTAACCACACCATTAGGCTCAAATCTCACAAGGTTGTGTGTTCTTAGCTCAAAAATCATGTTCCACAATATATATAATTCAAGCAAGTTCTATGGAAAGTTTTTCACTCAAATCAATTGAGGTTGTCACCCAAAATTACCGAACGTTCGGACGACCTCCCCACACTTAAAAGTTTGCACCATCCTCGGTGCATTCAAAGATGAGCAAGGGGGTACGGCGACTCTCCAAGTTGCTACTTTCAGCCGGTAGGTCAACCGGTTGCTGCATGTTCTTTCTCTCGCTTCCGTGGTTGCTTGTGGTGCATCGTTCATGAAAAACAGAAAATAACACCATAAGATGAGAATATACAAAAGCAAGGAAGCATACATTGTTGGAATGAGGTAATAATCACTAGAATGGAGTGAGTGAATTAATGTGACATTTAATGGAAAATAGGTGTGTGAGTTTGATGAGCGGATAATTTATACGCTTTTTGGCATTGTTTTTACATAGTTTTTAGTATGATTTGGTTAGTTTTTAGTATATTTTTATTAGTTTTTAAATAAAAATCACAATTCTGGAGTTTACTATGAGTTTGTGTGTTTTTCTGTGATTTCAGGTAATTTCTGGCTGAAATTGAGGGACTTGAGCAAAAATCAGATTCAGAGGCTAAAGAAGGACTGCAGATGCTGTTGGATTCTGACCTCCCTGCATTCAAAGTGGATTTTCTGGAGCTACAGAAGTCCAAATGGTGCGCTCTCAATTGCGTTGGAAAGTAGACATCCAGGGCATTCCAGAAATATATAATAGTCCATACTTTGCCCGAGTTTAGACGATGCAAACTGGCGTTCAACGCCAGCTTTCTGCCCTATTCTCCTGATCTACGATCAGAGTCTTCGTGGTATAGGCTAGAATTATTGGTGGCCATTCTTGAGATCTGGAAAGTATAAACCTTGTCTGTGGTATTCCGAGTAGGATCTGGGAAGGAATGGCTGTGACGAGCTTCAAACTCGCGAGTGCTGGGCATAGTGACAGACGCAAAAGGATTACTGAATCCTATTCCAGCAGGATCGAGAACCGACAGATGATTAGCCGTGCGGTGACAGTGTATTTTGGACCATTTTCACTGAGAGGACGGGATGTAACCATTGACAACGGTGATGCCCAACATACAGCTTGCCATGGAAAGGAGTATGAAGGATTGGATGAAGACAGTAGGAAAGCAGAGGTTCAGAAGGAACAAAAGCATCTCCATATGCTTATCTAAAATTCTCACCAAAGAATTACATAAGTATTTCTATCCTATTTTATATTTTAATTATATTTTAATTATCAAAACTCTATAACCATTTGAATCCGCCTGACTGAGATTTACAAGGTGACCATAGCTTGCTTCAAACCGACAATCTCTGTAGGATCGACCCTTACTCACGTAAGGTTTATTACTTGGACGACCCAGTGCACTTGCTGGTTAGTTGTGCGAAGTTGTGACAAAGAACTAAGATTATGAACGTGCGTATTAAGTTTTTAGCGCCGTTACCAAGGAATGAACAATCACGATTTTGTGCACCAAGTTTTTGGCGCCGTTGCCGGGGATTGTTCGAGTTTGGACAACTGACGGTTCATCTTGTTGCTCAGATTATGTAATTTTATTTTAATTTTAAGCTTTTTATTTTTATTATTTTTATTTTTATTTTTGAAAAATTTTCAAAAAAAAATAAATTTATAAAAATTAAATTATTCTATATTCTTCAGAATTTTTAAGAATGAATTCTAGAGTTTCATGATGATCTGTTGAAGTCTGGCTAGCTGTAAAGCCATGTCTAAATTCTTTTGGACTGAGGCTTCCTCTTCACATGCTTGAACTATGTATGCTGAAGCTTGGCTGGCCATTGGCCATGTCTAGTGTTTTGGACCGGAGATTTCACTGAAAGCTTGGCTGGCTAGTAAGCCATGTCTCATTCCTGAACCGGAGTTTTAGACTAACATTGCAAGATTTCTGGAATTCCTATTAAAATTTTTGAAATCCTAATTTTTCTTTTTCAAAATAATTTTCAAAAAATCCAAAAATTTTTTTTTAAAATCATAAAACCAAAAATAATTTTGTGTTTCTTGTTTGAGTCTAGTGTCAAATTGTAAGTTTGGTGTCAATTGCATGATTTTAATTTTTCTTTAAAATTTCGAAAACCCATGCATGTGTTCTTCATGATCTTCAAGTTGTTCTTGATAATCTTCTATGTTTGATCTTTGCAATTTTATGTTTTATGTCTTTTCTTGTTTTTCATATGCATTTTCAATTTTTTAGTGTCTTAACATTAAAAATTTCTAAGTTTGGTGTCTTGCATGTGTGTCTTTTCTTAAAAATTTTCAAAAATAAGTTCTTGGTGTTCATCTTGATCTTCAAAGTGTTCTTGTTGTTCATCTTGACATTCAAAGTGTTCTTGCATGCATTGTGGTTTTGATTCATAATTTTCATGTTTTGAGTCTTTTTGGTGTTTTTCTCTCTCTTTATTAAAAATTAAAAAATCAAAAAAATATCTTTCCCTTATTCTCTCATAAATTTTCAAAAATTTGGTTTGATTTAGTCAAAAAGTTTTTAAATTTAATTGTTCTTATGAGTCAAATCAAATTTTTAATTTAAAAATTCTATCTTTTTCAAATCTTTTTCAAAAATAAAATCTTTTTCATTTTTTCTTTCATAATTTCGAAATTTTCAAAATTTATTTTCAAAATTTTTCTTATTTCTATTTCATAATTTCAAAATCTTTACTAACAATTAATGTGATTGATTCAAAACTTTTAAGGATTGTTACTTGCCTATTAAGAAAGGTTCAATCTTTAAATTTTAAAATCATATATTTTTGTTTCTTGTTAGTCAAGTAATCAACTTTAATTTTCAAAATCAAATCTTTTTTTTAATTTCTTTTTCAAATCTTTTTCAAAATAAATTTCAATCACATCTTTTTCAAAATCAATTTCAAAATCTTTTCTAACCTCTTATCTTTTCAAAATTGATTTTCAAATCTTTTTCAAATTAATCCTATCTTTTTGTTTGATTCTTATCTTTTTCAAAACTACCTAACTAATTCTCCCTCTCTAATTTTCGAAAACACTTCCCCAATTTTTCAAAATTCCTTTTTAATTAACTATTTGTTTTTAAATTCTAATTTAATTTAATTTAATTTTTCTTTTTTTAATTTTTCGAATTTTAACTTCAAATTTTAAATTTAAAACAAAAATATTTTTATTTAATTTTCGAATTCTTCCCTCTCTCATCTCCTTCTATTTATTTATTTATCTACTAACACCCTTCTTTCACTCAAAAATTCGAACCCACTCTTCTCCTCTGTGTTCGAATTCTTATCTTTTCCTTCTTCCAATCTTCTCATCTTATACTCATATAAGGAATCTCTATACTGTGACATAGAGGATTCCATATTTTCTTTTCTGTTCTCTTCTTTTTCATATGAACAGGAACAAGGATAAGAACATTCTTGTTGAAGCTGATCCTGAACCTGAAAGGACTCTGAAGAGGAAGCTAAGGGAAGCTAAAACACAACTCTCTGGAGAAAATCTGACAGAAATTTTCGAAAAAGAAGGAGACATGGCCGAACCCAACAACAATGCAAGGAAGATGCTTGGTGACTTCACTGCACCAAATTCCAATTTACATGGAAGAAGCATCTCAATCCCTGCCATTGGAGCAAACAGTTTTGAGCTAAAGCCTCAATTAGTTTCTCTGATTCAACAGAATTGCAAGTTTCATGGACTTCCATCAGAAGATCCTTTTCAGTTCTTAACTGAATTCTTGCAAATCTGTGATACTGTTAAGACCAATGGGGTTGATCCCGAGGTCTATAGGCTTATGCTTTTCCCATTTGCTGTAAGAGACAGAGCTATAATATGGTTGGACTCTCAACCTAAAGATAGCCTGAACTCTTGGGATAAGCTGGTCACGGCTTTCTTAGCCAAGTTCTTTCCTCCTCAAAAGCTTAGCAAGCTTAGAGTGGATGTTCAAACCTTCAAACAGAAAGAAGGTGAATCCCTCTATGAAGCTTGGGAGAGATACAAGCAACTGACTAAAAAATGTCCTTCTGACATGCTTTCAGAATGGACAATCCTGGATATATTCTATGATGGTCTGTCTGAATTATCAAAGATGTCATTGGACCATTCTGCAGGTGGATCCATTCACCTAAAGAAAACGCCTGCAGAAGCTCAGGAACTCATTAACATGGTTGTAAATAACCAGTTCATGTACACTTCTGAAAGGAATCCTGTGAGTAATGGGATGCCTCAGAGGAAGGGAGTTCTTAAAATTGATACTCTGAATGCCATATTGGCTCAGAATAAAATATTGACTCAGCAAGTCAATATGATTTCTCAGAGTCTGAATGGATTGCAAACCACATCCAACAGTACTAAAGAGGCATCTTCTTAAGAAGAAGCTTATGATCCTAAGAACCCTGCAATAGCAGAGGTGAATTACATGGGTGAACCCTATGGAAACACCTATAATCCCTCATGAAGAAATCATCCAAATTTCTCATGGAAGGATCAACAAAAGCATCAACAAGGCTTTAATAATGGTGGAAGAAACAGGTTTAGTAATAGCAAGCCTTTTCCATCATCCACTCAGCAACAGACAGAGAATTCTGAGCAAAATCCATCTAGCTTAGCAAATATAGTCTCTGATCTATCTAAGGCCACTCTAAGTTTCATGAATGAAACAAGGTCCTCCATTAGAAATTTGGAGGCACAAGTGGGCTAGCTAAGTAAAAGAGTCACTGAAACTCCTCCTAGTACTCTCCTAAGCAATACAGAAGAGAATCCAAAAAGAAAGTGCAAGGCCATTACCTTACTTGGTGTGGCTGAACCCAGAGAGGAGGAGAAGGACGTGAATCCTAGTGAGGAAGACCTCCTGGGACGTTCACTGACCAATAAGGAATTTCCCTTTGAGGAACCAAAGGAATCTAAAGCTCATCTAGAGACCATAGAGATTCCATTGAACCTCCTTTTACCATTCATGAGCTCTGATGACTATTCTTCCTCTGAAGAGGATGAAGACATCAGTGAAAAGAAGGTTACTAAGTATCTGGGAGCCATCATGAAGTAGAATGCTAGTTTATTTGGTAATGATACTTGGGAGGATGAACCCCCTTGTTCACCAATGAACTCAGTGCATTGATAAGGCAGACATTGCCTCAGAAGAAACCGGATCCTGGAAAGTTCTTCATACCTTGTACCATAGGCACCATGACCTTTGAGAAGGCTCTGTGTGACCTTGGGTCAGGGATAAACCTCATGCCACTCTCTGTAATAGAGAAACTAGGAATCTATGAGGTACAAGCTACAAGAATCTCACTAGAGATGGCAGACAAATCAATGAAATAGACTTATGGATTATAAAGGACTTGTTAGTAAAGGTTGGAGGCCTTTACATCGCTGCTGATTTCATAATCCTAGACACTGGGAAGGATGAGGATGAATCCATCATCCTTGGAAGACCCTTCCTAGCCACAGCAAAAGCTGTGATTGATGTGGACAGAGGAGAGTTAGTCCTTCAACTGAATGAGGACAACCTTGTGTTTAAAACTCAAGGATCTCCTTCTGTAACCATGGAGAGGAAGCATGAAAAGCTTCTCTCACTGCAGAGTCAACCAAAGCCCCCACAGTCAAACTCTAAGTTTGGTGTTGAACCCCCACATTCAAACTCTAAGTTTGGTGTTGGGAAGTCCCAACAATGCTCTGAACATCTCTGAGGCTCCATGAGAGCTCACTGTCAAGCTATTGACTTTAAATAAACACTTGTTGGGAGGCAACCCAATGTTATTTAATTATATCTATTTATTTTCTATTATTATTTTATGTTTTTTTTAGGTTGATGATCATGTGGAGTCACAAAAACTACTGAAAAATCAAAACAGAATGAAAAACAACATTAAAAATAACTCACCCTGGAGGAATGTGCATGAAATTGTAAATCACACTTTTCACAATTCGTACCACTAACCAGCAAGTGCACTGGGTCGTCCAAGTAATACCTTACGTGAGTAAGGGTCGATCCCATAGATATTTTTGGCTTGAAGCAAGCTATGGTTATCTTGTAACCCTTAGTTAGGATATCAATTATAATTATCAGTTGACTTGCAAATGAACAAGAGAGCATGGATTAAATAATACTTATTATGCAGTAATGGAGAATATGTTGGAGTTTTGGAGATGCTTTATCTTCTGAATCTCTGCTTTTCCCCTGTCTTCTTCTTTACGCACGCAAGGTTCCTCCTATGGCAAGCTGTGTGTTGGTGGATCACCGTAGTCAATGGCTACCATCCGTTCTCTCAGTGAAAATGGTCTAGGTGCGCTGTCACCGCACGGCTAATCATCTGTCGGTTCTCGATCATGTCAGAATAGGATCCATTGTTCTTTTTGCGTCTCTGACTATGCCCAACACTCGCGAGTTTGAAGCTCGTCACAGTCATTCAATCCTTGAATCCTACTCGGAATACCATAGACAAGGTTTACACTTTTCAGATTCTCAAGAATGCTGCCAATGGATTCTAGCTTATACCACGAAGATTCTGATTAAGGAATCCAAGAGATACTCATTCAATCGAAGGTAGAACAGAGCTGGTTGTCAGGCACGCGTTCATTGGATGAGAATGGTGATGAGTGTCATGGATCATCACCTTCTTTATATTGAAGTGCAAATGAATATCTTAGATAGAAATAAGCGTGTTTGAATAGAAAACTGAAATAATTGCATTAATCCATCGAGACATAGCAGAGCTCCTCACCCCCAACAATGGAGTTTAGAGACTCATGCCGTTAAAGAGTACAAAGTTCAGATCTAAAATGTCATGAGGTACATAATAGATCTCTAAAAGTTGTTTAAATGCTAAACTAGTAACATAGGTTTACAGAAAATGAGTAAACTATGATAGATAATGCAGAAATTCACTTTCGGGGCCCACTTGGTGTGTGCTGGGACTGAGACTTGAGCTTTACACGTGCCTAGGCTGTTTCTGGAGTTAAACGCTAGGTTGTAACCTGTTTTGGGCGTTTAACTCCAACTTGTAACTTGTTTCTGGCGTTTAACGCCAGAATAGGGCAGAGAACTGGCGTTGAACGCCCGTTTGCGTGGTCTAAACACGAACAAAGTATAAACTATTATATATTGCTGGAAAGCCCTGGATGTCTACTTTCCAACGCAATTGAGAGAGCGCCATTTGGACTCCTGTAGCTCCAAAAAATCTACTTTGAGTGCAGGGAGGTCAGAATCCAACAGCATCTGCAGTCCTTTTTCAGCCTCTAAATCAGATTTTTGCTCAGGTCCCTCAATTTCAGCCAGAAAATACCTGAAATTATAGAAAAACACACAAACTCATTGTAAAGTCCAAAAATGTGATTTTTAAATATACTAAAAACTAGCTAAATCTTGCTGAAAACTATGTAAAAACAATACCAAAAAGCGTATAAATTATCCGCTCATCACAACACCAAACTTAAATTGTTGCTTGTCCCCAGACAACTGAAAATAAAATAGGATAAAAAGAAGAAGATATGCTATAAATTCCAAAATATCAATGAAACTTAGCTCCAATTAGATGAGCGGGACTAGTAGCTTTTTGCCTCTTGAATAGTTTTGGCATCTCACTTTATCCATTGAAGTTAAGAATGATTGGCATCTATAGGAACTTAGATTTTAGATAGTGTTATTGATTCTACTAGTTCAGTATGTTTATTCTTGAACACAGCTACTTTATGAGTCTTGGCCGTGGCCCTAAGCACTTTGTTTTCAAGTATTACCACTAGATACATAAATGCCACAGACACATAACTGGGTGAACCTTTTCAGATTGTGACTCAGCTTTGCTAGAGTCCCCAGTTAGAGGTGTCCAGGGTTCTTAAGCACACTCTGTTTTTGCTTTGAATCTTAACTTTAACCGCTCAGTCTCAAGCTTTTGGCTTGACACCTTCACGCCACAAGCACATGGTTAGGGACAGCTTGGTTTAGCCGCTTAGGCCAGGATTTTATTCCTTTAGGCCCTCCTATCCACTGATGCTCAAAGCCTTGGATCCTTTTTATTACCCTTGCCTTTTGGTTTTAGGGGCTATTGGCTCTTTGCTCTTGCCTTTTGGTTTAAAGAGCTTTTGGCTTTTTCTGCTTGCTTTTTCTTTTTCTTCCCCCTTTTTTTCGCCTTTTTTTTTCGCAAGCTTTTGTATTCACTGTTTTTTCTTGCTTCAAGAATCAATTTTATGATTTTTCAGATTATCAATAACATTTCTCCTTTTTCATCATTCTTTCAAGAGCCAACATATTTAACATTCATAAACAACAAATTCAAAAGACATATGCACTGTTCAAACATTCATTCAGAAAACAAAAAGTATTGTCACCACATCAAAATAATTAAACTAGTTTCAAGGATGAATTTGAAACCATATACTTCTTGTTCTTTTGCAATTAAAACATTTTTTATTTAAGAAAGGTGATGGATTTATAGGATGTTCATAACTTTAAGGCATAGACTCTAATCTTTATTTATTATTTATTGGAAATAATATAAATTAGGCATAAAAGCAGAAACTTAGCAATAAAAGAAAAGAAACTAAAGACATAAAGACAAATGACTCTAATTTTAATACTCATAGACTCTTAAAATAGATAAAAGGTTATCACAGAGTTAGGACTCAACAACCTTTGCTTTGGGAGGTAGATGCCTCTTTAGTCTGTGGAGTGCTTGGCCCTTCAAGAGATAGCTTCTGGCGCTTCAGTTCTTTCAGTTCACGCCCTTGCTCTTCTTGTTCCCTAAGCAACTTGCAGAGCATGCTATTTTGATTTTGCTGTTCTTCCTTCAGTTGATCCAAAGCTTCTTGCAACTTGGTGATAGATGCTTCTAGGCGCCCCCAGTATTCAAATTGAGGAATTTCCGGGAGGAAGTCCTGTGCTCTCCTCTTGATGGGATCGTCCTGTACTTGTCCTTCCATTGACTTTTTGGTGATTGGTTGCTCAACTGAAATATACTCATCTACTCCCATCTATACTCCAGCATCTTTACATAACAGGGAGATCAAGCTTGGATAAGCCAATTTGGCATCTTTGGAGTTCTTGTTTGCAATTTTGTAAAGCTCACAAGAAATCAGTTGATGAACTTCCACTTCTTTTTCCAGCATAATGCAATGGATCATCACTGCTCTTTTGATGGTGACTTCAGAGCGGTTGCTAGTGGGCAGTATAGAGTGCCCAATAAAGTCTAGCCAGCCTCTGGCGACTGGTTTGAGATCTCCTCTTTTGAGTTGGTTTGGGACACCCTTTGTGTTGGTTGTCCATTTGGCTCCAGGGAGGCATATGTCCTCTAGGATTTTTTCCATGCTCTGATTTGGTCTCATCATTCTCCTATTAAAGGAGTCTGGGTCATCTTGCAGTTGAGGCAGCTTGAAGATCTCCCTTATTTTGTCAGGGTGGGTGTGAACAATCTTCCCTCTGACCAGCTATTCTTTGCCTGTCTGTTTGTCACATATTAGAGTAGAATTCCTGAACCATGTTTCTTCCCACCTTTGTTTCAGAATTAGCTAGGACTTTCCAGCTCCTGTTTTGAATTTGCTCTCGGATCTCCGGATATTTGTCTTCTTTCAGATCGAATTTAACTTCTGGGATCACTGACCTTAGACCCATTATTTTGTAGTAATGGTCTGAATGTTCTTTGGTTAAGAACTTCCCTTGATTCCAAAGTGGTTTTGGAATATTCTCTTTCTTGCCTCTTGAGTTGGTTTGTTTTCCCTTAGGAGCCATGATCTTGGTGGGTATTGGCTTAGTGATCACGGATAAACACACCAAACTTAGAGGTTTGCTTGTCCTCAAGCAAAAGAAAAGAAAGGAGAGGGATAGAGGGAGAGCCAAGTTCGAATTGTGGAAGAGAGGGGGAGGCCGAACGAGGATTTAAAGGGAAGGGAGGTGGGTTTTCAAAAATCTTTTAAAAAGATATGATAGAAAATGTGATTTGGAAAAGATAAGTAAGATAGGAAAAGATATAATTTAAAATTGAAAAGATATGAAAGATATTTGAAAAAGATAGATTTGTTCTAAAAATATTGTGAAGATTTGAAAAAGATATTGATGAGTTTAAAAAAAAAAGAATTTTGAAAAAGATAGATTTGTTTTGAAAAAGATTTGAGAAGATGTTGAAGAAGAATTGAGAAAGATTTAAGTTTATGATTAAGATATTTTTAAAAATTTTTGGAAAAAAAGTTTGAAAAAAGAAAGTATGGAACATGTTTATGCAAGAAAAATGGTTGGAGATATGAAATTTTGAAAAAAATCCAAGTTGGGAACAAGAACTTCCTCCCCTCCACAATCCTGGTGTTAAACGCCCAACTGCTGCTTGTTTTGGGCGTTTAACGCCCATCTGTAGCCTCTTTTGGGCGTTTAACGCCCAGCTGTTGCTTCTGGCTGGCGTTAAACGCCAGAAATCTTTCGTCACTGGGCGTTTTTCTAAATGCCCAGGATGCTGCAAGTATGGCGTTAAACTCCCATAATGGTGCCCATTCTAGTGTTTAACGCCTAAAAAGGTATCATTACTGGCGTTAAACGCCCAGTAGATGCTTCTTTTGGGCGTTTAACACCCAATTATACCTCTTACTGGCGTTTTCTTGCCAGTGAGCTCCTTCTCCCTGTTTTGCATTCTGAATCCTTCTGTAACCCTGTGAACTTATGCAATTGATTCTTTACCTTGAAGATTATTTATATTAAACTTGTATACTTAAAAATAAATAAATAAACAAATAAAAAGCTTTGCTAATGGCTGGGTTGCCTCCCAGCAAGTGCTTCTTTATTGTCGTTAGCTGGACATTGCGGAGCTTTTAATCTAGCCTCAGCCTTGAGCACTCTTGCTCAACATTGCCTTCAAGATAATGCTTGATTCTCTGTCCATTAACAATGAACTTCTTATTAGAATCAATGTCTTGAAGCTCCACATAGCCATATGGTGACACACTTGTAATCACATATGGCCCCTTCCACCGGGATTTTAGTTTCCCAGGGAATAGCCTGAGCCTAGAGTTAAACAGCAGAACCTTCTATCCTGGTTCAAAGACTCTAGATGACAGCTTTCTGTCATGCCACCTTTTTGCTTTTTCTTTGTAAAGCTTGGCATTTTTGAAAGCAGTAAGTCTGAATTCCTCTAGTTCATTTAGCTGGAGCAACCTTTTTTCTCCAGCTAATCTGGCATCAAAGTTTAGGAATCTGGTTGCCCGATAGGCCTTATGTTCCAGTTCCACGGGCAGATGGCAGGCCTTACCATACACAAGCTGGTATGGAGAGGTCCCTATAGGAGTCTTGAATGATGTTCTGTAAGCCAACAGAGCATCATCCAAGCTTCTCGCCCAATCCTATCTACGAGTACTTACATTCCGTTCTAGGATTCTTTTTAGTTCTCTATTAGAGACTTCAGCTTGCCCGTTTGTCTGTGGATGATATGGAGTTGCCACCTTGTGACTAACTCCATACCGGACCATAGCAGAGTAAAGCTGTTTGTTGCAGAAGTGAGTGCCCTCATCACTAATTAGTGCTCTAGAGACACCAAACCTGCTGAAGATATGTTTCTGAAGGAACTTCAGCACTGTCTTAGTATCATTAGTAGGTGTGGCAATGGCCTCTACCCATTTGGATACATATTCGACTGCAACCAGAATATAAGTGTTTGAGTATGATGGTGGGAAAGGCCCCATGAAGTCAATACCCCATACATCAAATAACTCAATCTCCAAGATTCCTTGTTGAGGCATGGCGTAACCATGAGGCAGATTACCAGATCTCTGGCAACTGTCACAGTTACGTACAAACTCTCGGAAATCTCTATAGAGGGTAGGCCAGTAGAAGCCACATTGGAGGACCTTGGTGGCTGTTCGCTCACCTCCGAAATGACCTCTATATTGTGACCCATGGCAATGCCCTAAGATCTTCTGTGCTTCTTCTCTAGGCACACACCTACGAATTATTCCGTCTGCACATCTCTTAAAGAGATAGGGTTCATCCCACAAGTAGTACTTTGCATCAGTAATTAATTTTTTCTTTTGTTGCCTGCTGTACTCCTTGGGTATGAACCTTGCAGCTTTATAGTTTGCAATGTCTGCGAACCATGGTGTTTCCTGAATGGCGAACAAATGCTCATCTAGAAAGATTTCAGAGATCTCAATAGAGGGAAAGGACGCCCCTTCTACTGGGTCTATTCGGGACAGATGATCAGCCACTTGGTTTTCTGTCCCTTTTCTGTCTCTTATTTCTATATTAAACTCTTGCAGAAGCAACACCCATCTTATGAGCCTGGGTTTTGAATCCTGCTTTGTTAGTAGATATTTAAGAGCAGCATGGTCGGTGTACACAATCACTTTTGATCATACTAAGTATGATCTAAACTTGTCAATGGCATAAACCACTGCAAGCAATTCTTTTTCTGTGGTTGTGTAATTTTTTTGGGCATCATTTAAAACACGGCTAGCATAATAAATGACATGCAGAAGCTTGTGATGCCTTTGCCCCCAATACTGCACCAATGGCATGGTCACTGGCATCACACATTAGTTCAAATGGTAATGTCCAGTCTGGTGCAGAAATAACTGGTACTGTGACCAGCTTAGCTTTTAGAGTTTCAAACGCCTACAGACACTCTGTGTCAAACACAAATGGCGTGTCAGCAGCTAGCTGGTTGCTCAGAGGTTTTGCAATTTTTGAAAAATCCTTTATAAACCTTCTATAGAATCCTACATGCCTCAGAAAGCTTCTGATTGCCTTGACATTAGCAGGTGGTGGTAATTTTTCAATTACCTCTACCTTAGCTTGATCCACCTCTATTCCCTTGTTCGAAATCTTATGCCCAAGGACAATCCCTTCAGTCACCATAAAGTGACATTTTTCCCAGTTTAAAACCAGGTTAGTCTCTTGGCATCTTTTCAGAACCAGTGTCAGGTGATCAAGACAGGAGCTGAATGAGTCTCCATATACTGAGAAGTCATCCATGAATACTTCCAGAAATTTTTCCACCATATCAGAGAAAATAGAGAGCATGCATCTCTGAAAGGTTGCAGGTGCATTACACAGCCCAAATGGCATTCTTCTGTAGGCAAATACTCCAGATGGACATGTGAATGCTGTTTTCTCTTGATCTTGGGGATCTACTACAATTTGGTTGTAGCCTGAATAGCCATCCAAAAAGTAGTAATAATCATTACCTGCTAGTCTTTCTAGCATCTGGTCTATGAATGGTAAAGGAAAATGATCCTTTCTGGTGGCTGTATTGAGCCTTCTGTAGTCAATACATATGCGCCACCTTGTAACTATTTTTGTAGGAACCAGTTCATTTTTTTCATTATGAACCACTGTCATGCCTCCTTTTTTGGGGACAACTTGGACAGGGCTCACCCAGGGGCTATCAGAAATAGGATAAATAATCCCAGCCTCCAGTAACTTGGTGACCTCTTTCTGCACCACTTCCTTCATGGCTGGATTTAGCCGCCTCTGTGGTTGAACCACTGGCTTAGCATTGTCCTCCAATAGGATCTTGTGCATGCATCTTGCTGGTCTAATGCCCTTAAGATCACTTATGGACCACCCAAGAGCTGTCTTGTGTGTCCTTAGCACTTGAAGTAGCGCTTCCTCTTCCAGGGGATTTAAAGCAGAGCTTATGATCACCGGAAAAGTGTTACCTTCTCCCAGAAATGCATATTTCAGGGATGGTGGTAATGGTTTGAGCTCGGGTTTAGGAGGTTTTTCCTCTTCCTGAAGAAGTTTCAGAGGCTCTTTCAATTCCTCTGAATCCTCCAGATCAAGCTGAACATCTTTAAAGATATCTTCTAGCTCTGATTCGAGACTTTCAGCCATGTTGATCTCCTCTACCAAATAGTCAATAAGATCAACTTTCATGCAGTCTTTTGGTGTGTTTGGATGCTGCATGGCTTTGACAGCATTCAACTTAAACTCGTCCTCATTGACTCTCAGGGTTACTTCCCCCTTTTGGACATCAATGAGAGTTCGTCCAGTTGCTAGGAAAGGTCTTCCTAGAATGAGAGTAGCACTCTTGTGCTCCTCCATTTCCAGCACTACAAAGTCAGTGGGGAAGGTGAATGGCCCAACCCTGACAATCATGTCTTCAATCACGCCTGATGGGTATTTAATAGAGCCATCAGCAAGTTGGAGACATATCCGGGTTGGTTTGACTTCTTCAGTTAAACCAAGCTTTCTGATAGTGGATGCAGGTATTAGGTTGATGCTTGCCCCAAGATCACATAAAGATGTCTTGGTGCAATTATCCTCTAATATGCATGGTATCATAAAGCTCCCGGGATCTTTAAGCTTTTCTGGGAAGCTTTTCAGAATGACTGCACTGCATTCTTCAGTGAGGAGAACTCTTTCAGTTTCTCTCCAATCCTTCTTATGACTCAAGATCTCTTTCATGAACTTGGAATAAGAGGGTATTTGCTCAAGTGCCTCTGTAAACGGAATCTTTATTTCAAGAGTTCGGAGATAGTCTGCAAAGCGGGCAAATTGCTTATCCTGCTCCTCTTGGAGGAGTTTTTGAGGATAAGGCATCTTGGCTTTGTATTCCTTAACCTTGGTTGCTGTAGGTTTATTTCCTATAAAGGTGGTTGGAGAAGCCTTTTTAGAGGGGTTGTTATCAGCACTTGTGTGTGTCTGATCCCTCACTGGCGTTTGAATGCCAGGGTTAGAAGCTTGATTGGCATTGAACGCCAACTTCTTACCTGTTTCTGGCGTTTGAACGCCAGAACTGAGCTTCCATTGGGCGTTTGACGCCAGCTCCTTGCCTGTTTCCGGCGTTTGAACGCCAGAATTATTCCTCTCTGGGCTCTTACTGTGTCAGTTATTCTTTCCTTGGCTTTCTGCTGCTCTGAAGTGAGGTATTTAATGTTTTTCCACTTCTTAATTGAACTGCCTGGCACTCTTCTGTTATCTGCTTTGATAACTGCTATTTTGTCTGATTCAATTGTGCTTCCATATTTTTATTAGCATTTTTAGTGTCTTGTAGCATCTCCTTGAATTCTGCTAGCTGTTTTGTTAGAAAACACAATTGTTGATTGAGTTCAGCAACTTGTTCTGGAGGACCAAGTTCAGTGGACACTGCTTTGGCTTCTTCTTTTATGGAGGACCCACTACTTATGTACAGATGCTAATTTCTAGTAACTATATCAATAAGCTCTTGAGCCTCTTCAATAGTTTTTCTCATGTGTATAGATCCACTAGCTGAGTGGTCTAGAGATATATGAGCTCTTTTTGTAAGCCCATAGTAGAAGATGTCTAATTGCACCCATTCTAAAAACATTTCAGAGGGGCATTTCCTTAGTATCTCTCTGTACCTCTCCCAGGCATTATAAAGGGATTCATCATCCTCTTGTTTAAAGCCTTGGATGTCCAGCCTTAGCTGTGTCATCCTTTTTGGAGGGAAATATTGATTCAGGAATTTGTCTGATAACTGTTTCCATGTCCTTATGCTTGCTGTGGGTTGGATATTTAACCACCTTTTAGCTTGATCTTTTATAGTAAACGGAAATAGTAACAGTCTGTATACATCCTGATCTACCTCTTTGTCACATACTGTGTCAGCAATTTGCAAGAATTGTGCCAGAAACTCAGTAGGTTCTTCCTGTGAAAGACCCGAATACTAGCAGTTTTGCTGCACCATGACAATGAGCTGAGGATTTAGCTCAAAACTGCCTGCTTTGATGGGAGGTATACAGATACTACTCCCATATGCAGCAGCAGTGGGATTAGCATATGACCCCAGAGTCCTTTCTGGACTGTTCATTTCTACTTAGATCCATGATGGATAAAATGGAATTGATATGAATTGCAAAAAAAATATATTTTTACTTTTTTTATTTTATTTAAGTAGAATAAACCAAGTTGTTAAGATAATTAAAAATAATAAGATAAAATAAAATAATTAGAAATTAGAATGTAAATTTCGAAAACCAAGAGAAAAATAAATTTGAAAATGAAAGTAATTGCTTAATTAAGAAGATTGGAAAAACTTTGTATATGATTTTTGAAAAAGATTTTAAATTTTGAAAAGATTTGATTTTTAAAATAAAAATCTGAATTTTTAAAGGTAATTTTCAAAAAATCAATTAAAATAAAGAAAAAAGATATTTTTGAATTCAATGAGGAAAGAGAAAAACAATAAAAAGACACAGAACTTAAAATTTTTAGATCTAATGCTCCTTATTTTCGAAAATTTGGAGGAGAAACACCAAGGAACACCAAACATAAAAATTTTAAGATCAAAACACAAGAAAGACTCAAGAATACCTTGAAGATTCACAAGAACACGAAGAACAGAAATTCAAAGACTCAAAGGACTCAAGAACATAAAAAAAAAAGAATACCAAACTTAAAATTTTTAGAAAACCAAAAATAAATTTTCAAAAATTAAATAAAAACTGACAAGAAAACACCAAACTTAAAACTTGACACAAGATTTAATCAAAGAAAAATTATTTTTGAAAAGATTTTAGAAAGAAAGACTCAAAGAAGTAACTATTCACAAGAACATAGACACATTCAACAAATGCAAGGATTAAACAGAGAAAAACTAAAGATCAAACAAGAAAAATAGCAAGAACTTGAAGATCAAGAAAGAACAATGAACACAAATTCGAAAATTTAAAAGAAAACAAAAACATGTAATGGACACCAAACTTAAAATATGAAATTAAACTCAAACAGAAAAACTCAATTATTAGTTTATAAAAATTTTCGAAAAATTTAAAAAGAGAAAATAAGGATTTAAAAAAAAATTTAACCAAACACAATAATAGAAGACGCAATTTTAGTGACTCTAAACTAAAAAGATGAATTTTTCCTAATCTAAGCAACAAAATAAACCGTCAGTTGTCCAAACTCGAACAATCTCCGGCAACGGCGCCAAAAACTTGGTGCACGAAATTGTAAATCACACTTTTCACAATTTGTACCACTAACCAGCAAGTGCACTGGGTCGTCCAAGTAATACCTTACGTGAGTAAGGGTCGATCCCACAGAGATTGTTGGCTTAAAGCAAGCTATGGTTATCTTGTAACCCTTAGTTAGGATATCAATTATAATTATCAGTTGACTTGCAAATGAACAAGAGAGCATGGATTAAATAATACTTACTATGCAGTAATGGAGAATATGTTGGAGTTTTGGAGATGCTTTATCTTCTGAATCTCTGCTTTCCCCCTGTCTTCTTCTTCACGCACGCAAGGTCCCTCCTATGGCAAGCTGTGTGTTGGTGGATCACCATTGTCAATGGCTACCATCCGTCCTCTCAGTGAAAATGGTCCAGGTGCGCTGTCAACGCATGGTTAATCATCTGTCGGTTCTCGATCATGTCGGAATAGGATCCATTGATCCTTTTGCGTCTGTCACTATGCCCAACACTCGCGAGTTTGAAGCTCGTCACAGTCATTCAATCCTTGAATCCTACTCGGAATATCACAGACAAGGTTTAGACTTTCCGGATTCTCAAGAATGCTGCCAATGGATTCTAGCTTATACCACGAAGATTCTGATTAAGGAATCCAAGAGATACTCATTCAATCGAAGGTAGAACGGAGGTGGTTGTCAGGCACGCATTCATAGGTTGAGAATGGTGATGAGTGTCACGGATCATCACCTTCTTTATATTAAAGTGCGAATGAATATCTTAGATAGAAACAAGCGTGTTTGAATAGAAAACTGAAATAATTGCATTAATCCATCGAGACACAGCAGAGCTCCTTACTCCCAACAATGGAGTTTAGAGACTCATGCCATCAAAGAGTACAAAGTTCAGATCTAAAATGTCATGAGGTACAGAATAGATCTCTAAAAGTTGTTTAAATACTAAACTAGTAACCTAGGTTTACAGAAAATGAGTAAACTATGATAGATAATGCAGAAATCCACTTCCGGGGCTTACTTGGTGTGTGCTGGGGCTGAGACTTGAGCTTTACACGTGCCTAGGCTGTTTCTGGAGTTAAACACCAGGTTGTAACCTGTTTTGGGCATTTAACTCCAACTTGTAACCTGTTTCTGGCGTTTAACGCCAGAATAGGGCAGAGAACTGGCGTTGAACGCCAGTTTGCATCGTCTAAACTCGGACAAAGTATGGACTACTATATATTTCTGGAAAGCCCTGGATGTCTACTTTCCAACGCAATTGAGAGCGCGCCATTTGGACTCCTGTAGCTCCAGAAAATCTACTTTGAGTGCAGGGAGGTCAGAATCCAACAGCATCTGCAGTCCTTTTTCAGCCTCTAAATCAGATTTTTGCTCAGGTCTCTCAATTTCAGCCAGAAAATACCTGAAATTACAGAAAAACACACAAACTCATAGTAAAGTCCAGAAATGTGATTTTTATTTCAAAACTAATAAAAATATACTAAAAACTAGCTAAATCATACTGAAAACTATGAAAAATAATGCCAAAAAGTGTCTAAATTATCCGCTCATCAAAGAACTTACTGGCATTTAAACGCTAGTAAGAAGCATCAAACTGGCGTTTAACGCCAGAAAGAAGCATCAAGCTGGCGTTAAACACCAGAAACAAGCAGCAAGCTGGCGTTTAACGGCAGACATGCATTCTAAGGGCGTTTTGCATGCCTAATTGGAGCAGGGATGCTAAGTCCATGACCCCTCAGGATCTGTGGACCCCACAGGATCCCCACCTACCCCACCTCTTCTTCTCTCCTCTTCACACCTTTTCATAACTCTCTTCCCCAAATACCCTTCACCAATCACCTCCATACCTCTTCCCCAAATACCCTTAACCACTCACATCCATCCACTCTTCCCCATAAACCTCACCTACCTCCAAAATTCAAATTCCTTTCCCTCTCAAACCCAACCCTAATGGCCGAAACCTACCCTTCCCCCCATCCCTATATAAGGCCCTCAACACTACTCTATTTTCCTACATTACAACCACCACTTCTCCCCCTTGGCCGAATACACCTTCTCCCTCTATCTCCTCCATTTTCTTCTTCTTCTACTACTTTCTTTCTTCTTTTGCTCGGGGACGAGCAAACCTTTTAAGTTTGGTATGGTAAAAGCATTGCTTTTTGTTTTTCCATAACCATTAATGGCACCTAAGGCCAGAGAAACCTCAAGAAAGAGGAAAGGGAAGACAATTGCTTCCACCTCTGAGTCATGGGAGATGGAGAGATTCATCCCAAAGGTCCATCAAGACCACTTCTATGAAGTTGTGGCCAAGAAAAAGGTAATCCCTGAGGTCCCTTTTAAGCTCAAAAAGAGCGAGTATCCGGAGATCCGACAAGAGATTAGAAGAAGAGGATGGGAAGTTCTCTCTAATCCTATTCAACAAGTCGGGATCTTAGTGGTTCAAGAGTTTTATGCAAACACATGGATCACTAGGAACCATGATCAAAGTATGAACCCGAATCCAAAGAATTGGCTTACCATGGTTCGGGAAAAATACTTAGATTTTAGTCCGGAAAATGTAAGGTTGGCGTTCAACTTGCCAATAATGCAAGAAAATGCATGCCCCTACACTAGAAGGGTCAAATTTGATCAAAGGTTGGACCAAGTCCTCATGGACATATGTGTGGAA
This sequence comes from Arachis ipaensis, assembly GCF_000816755.2. Taxonomy (NCBI): domain Eukaryota; kingdom Viridiplantae; phylum Streptophyta; class Magnoliopsida; order Fabales; family Fabaceae; genus Arachis; species Arachis ipaensis. Next base: position 72,686,943 of record NC_029793.2, read on the forward strand.
GGAGCTCAATGGAAAGTTGACTTAAGAGGCAAGCCGGTTCAATTGAAAAGACCGGACTTTAAGCCTGTAGCTAGAGGATGGTTGGAGTTCATCCAACGCTCAATTATTCCTACTAGCAACCGGTGTGAAGTTACTGTAGACCGGGCCATCATGATCCATAGTATCATGATTGGGGAGGAAGTGGAAGTTCATGAGATTATACCTCAAGAACTCTACAAGGTGGCTGACAAGTCCTCTACTTTGGCAAGGTTAGCCTTTCCTCACCTCATTTGCCACCTCTGTAATTTGGCTGGAATTGACATAGAGGGAGACATACTCATTGAAGAGGACAAGCCCATCACTAACAAAAGGATGGAGCAAACAAGAGATCATGGACCTCAAAAAGAGCATGAGGAAATTCCTCACCATGAAATCCCTGAGATGTCTCAAGGGATGCACTTCCCTCCACAGAACTATTGGGAGCAAATCAACACCTCCCTAGGAGAATTAAGTTCCAACATGGGACAACTAAGGATGGAACACCAAGAGCACTCCATCATTCTCCATGAGATTAGAGAAGATCAAAGAGCTATGAAGGAGGAGCAACAAAGACAAGAAAGAGACATAGAAGAGCTCAAGAGCACCATTGGTTCTTCAAGAAGAGGAAGACGTCACCCTCAATAAGGTGGACCCATTCCTTAATCTCCTTGTTCTTATTTTCCTGTTTTTCGTTTACTATGCTTTATGTTTATGTTTATGTCTTATTACATGATCATTAGTATTTATGTGTCTATGTCTTAAAGCTATGAATGTCCTATGAATCCATCACCTCTCTTAAATGAAAAATGCTTTAATTACAAAAGAACAAGAAGTACATGAATTTCGAATTCATCCTTGAAATTAGTTTAATTATTTTGATGTGGTGACAATACTTTTTGTTTTCTGAATGAATGCTTGAACAGTACATATGTCTTTTGATATTGTTGTTTATGAATGTTAAATATGTTGGCTCTTGAAAGAATGATGAAAAGGAGAAACGTTATTGATAATCTGAAAAATCATAAAATTGATTCTTGAAGCAAGAAAAAGCAGTAAATATAAAAGCTTGCGAAAAAAAAAAGAAAAGAAAAATGGCGAAAAAAAGAGAGAAAGAAAAAGAAAAAGCAAGCAAAAAAAGCCAATAGCCATTAAAACCAAAAGGCAAGGGTAAAAAGGATCCAAGGCTTTGAGCATCAGTGGATAGGAGGGCCTAAAGGAATAAAATCCTGGCCTAAGCGGCTAAACCAAGCTGTCCCTAACCATGTGCTTGTGGCGTGAAGGTGTCAAGTGAAAACTTGAGACTGAGCGGTTAAAGTCGAGGTATAAAGCAAAAAGAAGAGTATGCTTAAGAACCCTGGACACCTCTAATTGGGGACTCTAGCAAAGCTGAGTCACAATCTGAAAAGGTTCACCCAATTATGTATCTGTGGCATTTATGTATCCGGTGGTAATACTGGAAAACAAAGTGCTTATGGCCACGGCCAAGACTCATAAAGTAGCTGTGTTCAAGAAATCAACATATTGAACTAGGAAAATCAATAACACTATCTGAATTCTGAGTTCCTATAGATGCCAATCATTCTGAACTTCAAGGGATAAAGTGAGATGCCAAAACTGTTCAGAGGCAAAAAGCTACTAGTCCCGCTCATCTGATTGGAGCTAAGTTTCATTGAAATTTGGAATTTATAAGTATATTCTCTTCTTTTTATCTTATTTGATTTTCAGTTGCTTGGGGACAAGCAACAATTTAAGTTTGGTGTTGTGATGAGCGGATAATTTATACGCTTTTTGCGATTGTTTTTACATAGTTTTTAGTACGATTTAGTTAGTTTTTAGTATATTTTTATTAGTTTTTAAATAAAAATCATAATTCTAGACTTTACTATGAGTTTGTGTGTTCTTCTATGATTTCAGGTAATTTCTGGCTGAAATTGAGGGACTTGAGCAAAAATTAGATTCAGAGGCTGAAGAAGGACTGCAGATGCTGTTGGATTCTGACCTCCCTGCACTCAAAGTAGATTTTCTAGAGCTACAAGAGTCCAAATGGCGCGCTCTCAATTGCATTGAAAAGTAGACATCTAGGACTTTCCAGCAATATATAATAGTCCATACTTTGCTCGAGTTTAGATGACACAAACTGGCATTCAACGCCAGCTTTCTGTATCATTTACTTATTTCTGTAACCTTAGTAACTTGTTTAGTATAAATAGAACTTTTTACTATTGTGTTAGAAATCTTTGGATCAGTTCAATCTTTTGACCATCTTTAGATCATTGTATGCGTTTAGGAGGCTGGCCTCATGGCCATGCCTGAACCTTCATCACTTATGTATTTTCAACGGTAGAGTTTTTACACACCATAGATTAAGGTGTGGAGCTCTGCTGTTCCTCATGAATTAATGCAAAGTACTATTGTTTTTATATTCAACTCAAGCCTATTTCTTCTCTAAGATATTCATTCGCACAAAAGAACATGATGAATGTGATGATTATGTGACGCTCATCACCATTCTCACTTATGAACGCGTGCCTGACAAACACTTCCGTTCTACATGAAAGCAAGCTTGAATGCATATCTCTTAGCCTCCTGATCTACGATCATAGTCTCCGTGGTATAGGCTAGAATTATTGGCGGCCATTTTTGAGATCCGGAAAGTCTAAACCTTGTCTGTGGTATTCCGAGTAGGATCTGGAAAGGGATGGCTGTGATGAGCTTCAAACTCGCGAGTGCTGGGCGTAGTGACAGACGTAAAAGGATTACTGAATCCTATTCCAGCAGGATCGAGAACTGACAGATAATTAGCTGTGCAGTGACAGCGCATTTTGGACCATTTTCACTGAGAGAACGGGATTTAGCCATTGACAACAGTGATGGCCAACATACAGCTTGCCATGGAAAGGAGTATGAAGGATTGGATGAAGACAGTAGGAAAGCAGAGGTTCAGAAGGAACAAAAAAATCTCCATATGCTTATCTGAAATTCTCACCAAAGAATTACATAAGTATTTCTATCCTATTTTATATTTTAATTATATTTTAATTATCAAAACTCTATAACCATTTGAATCCGCCTGACTGAGATTTACAAGGTGACCATAGCTTGCTTCAAACCGACAATCTCCGTGGGATCAACCCTTACTCATGTAAGGTTTATTACTTGGACGACCCAGTGCACTTGTTGGTTAGTTGTGCGAAGTTGTGACAAAGAACTAAGATTATGAATGTGCGTATTAAGTTTTTAGCGCCGTTACCAAGGAATGAACAATCACGAATTCGTGCACCAGAGTTCTAAATTGTGCGCGGTTTAGGACACACACTAGCATAAAAAGTGATGTCACAAAAGAAGCATGCATTTCACTTATCCTAGTGTGCTTGAGATGCTTTAAGTAAACTTGTAAGGTAAAACAAGCATTAAAGAAGCATAAAAGCATTCAAGCTAAAAGTGTATGGATGCATATGATCATGAAACACAATGTATTAAGATAAATGCTCAACATCCACCAAGAAATTGCCTAATCGAGGAAAAAGAATTGAAATTACATGGTGGCCAAATCATGCAATTCAAGAGGAGTTACAAGCTCAACGGTGATTCTCATCACTTGGTATTTTCAAAAGGTAAGCATGAAGAACTCAAAAGCAAGTATCAAAATATAACCTCAATCAAGGAATCCAACAATGAATATCCAAAAACAATTATGCTAAGATAGCATTCAATTAGTAATAAGCAGCAATATATGGTAATAAAAATTAATAATCCAACACTTATAAGGAAAAAGAGAAAATAAAATGAAAACTAAGCTAAGTAACTAACTAATCAACTAACTAACAAACTAATTAACCAACTAAAATAAATGGTTATTAATGGTGTTTAGAAGTGTTGGATGAGGGGTAGGAGAGGGGAAGAAGAAAGGGGAAGGAAAGAAATGGAAAGAGGAGAAGAAAAGAAGTGGAGTGAAGGAGGGGCATCCACGCGTAAGCGCACCATGCGCGTGCGCGTGGATGGGCAAATGGAGAGGGGGTGTGGAAGCGCCAAGTGCACGTCCGCGTGGGTGGTCGGCCATGCCAGGAGCTTAATGTTGGCCCAGAGTTGGCGCAAATCTCAGGCTTGAAGTATGGTGCTGCATCTGTGAAGGGGCGCGTACGCGCACAGCGTGCGTACGCGTCCCTGCCCCCTCTATTTTTTTTTTAGTGTGACGTGTACGCACCATGTACGCGTATGCGTGAGGTCGTTTGTGCCTCAGGCACAATGCATGCGCAGCTCTCGTATAACTCTCAGGTTAATGTATGGAAGAATAAAAATTTGGTATCCACGCGTACGCGTGCATGGCGCGTGCGCATGGATGGGCAAAAATTCTTGATGCATGCGTACGCGTGAAGTGTGTGTGCGCGTGGATGGTGCTCTGTTTTTCAAAATTTTTTCTATGTTTTTGCACCAATCCAAGCATTCCAAACCTCCAAACAGCTACCAAAACACCCTAGAACCTTATTTAACATACCAAACTACCAATTAAACTCAACTAACTAATCAAAACATGAATTTAACTAATTCTATCAATATGTACAAAAGAGAAAAAGGAAAGATTTTACCATGGTGGGGTGTCTCCCACCTAGCACTTTTGTTTATTGTCCTTAAGTTGAACTTATGGGGAGCTCCTCTCAAGGTGGCTTATGCTTGAATTCATCTTGGAACTCCCACCAATGCTTGGTTCTCCATTGTGCCCCAAGATTTCTCATGGATTGAGCCAAGTCTTGATGGAGTTCTTCACAAGCTTGGGGCTCCCAAGGTTGATTCTCCTTGTGCAATCCGGGATCCCACACTTTATTTTCACACCCGTCTTGAAGTTAATCATTATTAATCCATCCAGGTGGCATGACTTTAGAATTCTCATGTAAGTGACCAAACATTCTCCTAGACCCAAGAAATCTAGTACTATACCAACCCTTGCTATTACGCTTTGAACATGTCACCATTACCATCTCCCTCTTGCTCTTAAGCAAACATATATTTCTAAGTTGACCATCCGTCTTAAGCAAACATATTCAAGGGGAATAATAAAGCTTAAGTATAAGGAATTTACCCTCTTGAATGGAAGAATGGATGGTGATGGCTTGGGGAGAGGTGTCTCCAATATCCTTGCAAGCTCTACTCCCTTATATTCTTCCTTGACTACCTCCACCTCTTCACGAACTACTTCAACTTCAATCCTTTGCTCATCAATTTCATCTAACTCTTCTCCATTACTCAAATCATAAATGGGAGGTTGAGAAAAATCTACCTCCACATTGCTTTTCATCTCATTGGGAGAAGGTTCTTCAAATTCAAAGGATTCACCACTAAGAAGATTGGATGCATGATCTTTCTCTCCAAGGGAACTAAATTTTTGCTCCATTCCTCCTAAGTCTTCATTCAACAATTGTCTTGGAGGTTATGCACTCTCCTCCTCAACATCAAATTCAATTGTCTTGGAGAGGTTTTCTATGATTTTAGCTTCCCATGGAGGTTCTGTATTTCCTAGGTTTTCAACTACTTATTCTTCTTCTTCTTCAATGATCATAGGCTCCTCCAATTGCTCTAATACAAAATAACATCCCTCATGTTCCAAAGGAGTTTCCAATCTCTCCGTCATGCTATGCTTTTCAATTAATCCTCCACATGTGACCGTGGGAGTGCTTTGAGTACTCAAGCGTTGGGAGGCTAAAATACTTACTACCTTGGTCAAGATAGCCACAAATTCTAGTGTCTCCTTTTGCATTTCTTCTTGCCTTTGTGAGTGTAGTAGATGGTTATGTTGAGGATATAACTCATAGGCATATGGTGGTGGTTTTTGAAAGTCACAAGGAATGGCTCTTGTTCATAGTCTATTGGTGGAGGTTGTTGCCATGAAGATTGATCATAATGCGTATGGCTCCTCCCGCCTTTGATTGTCCCATTCTTGATACACATCCTCATTATAGTCCTCATTTCCTACAACATGTTGATAACCAAACTCATAGCCAAGGTGAGAATTCATGATAGCAAGAGAAATTGAAAACAAAATCAAATAAGAAGCAGGAAAATTAAATCCTAAAACTAGCAAGAACTAACAAAGAAGCAAAAGGAAAAACCTATTCACAATATTCACATATATACAATAACTGATATGGTCACCATTAATACAAATCATAATCGACCATCATCATAACTCGTCTTTGCCGTTATTGTTCGGCCCTTATGAATTATAACTCGGCAAAATTAATGACATTATAACTGACGTCTCAAACGGTATGAATAAAATCGGTTACAAAACCAATTATCAAGAACGGTCAAATAATTATCTAGAATATAACGGACGATTAAATATCTATAAAAGAAGGTAAAGTATCTTTTCTCATTCACTCTGAATTAACACCAGAACTGACTTAAGAATTGGAGTGCCTTTGCAGGTACACTCCACCCCTTTTGTATTACTCACACCTTCACATCTACAACGAGAAAGGAAAATTCGGACTCTGAGGAGTGGACGTCCAATCTTGCAGCATATAGCTCGGCTGACCTTGAGGAATTGAAGCCGACCTATTTCCCAGGCAAGATCAATTGGCGCCCACCGTGCGGCCGAGGAAATCATATTTTTCTTTTGGTCTCATCATTTTCATCTACATCCATGGCTGATGTACCGCCTCCATCACTGTCCGAACTCATGCGAATGGTAGCTGAGCTACAACAAGCTAATCAGCGGATGGCTGACGAGAACCAAATAATGGCTACTCAAATTGCCGAACTAAATCATGCTCGGATTGAACACAATGATGCTCATTGCCAACAGGCGGAGGACGAGGAACATCAATCCCAACCGACCCATGTTTCAGAAACCGCTCAACATGAAGAGCAGCAGCACGAAGACAAGAAAGAAGAATCCGAGGACCTTGTAGGCCCTTTCACAGAAGAAGTAATGAATTTCGAACTGCCGAAGAGGTTCACTCTGCCGTTGACCCTCACGCCCTACGATGGACTCGGAGACCCAAGGAAGTTCATAAAGAAATTCCGATCAATAATGATCGTCAATGGTGCATCAGATACAGTTTTATGTCGTTGTTTTCCGAATTATTTAGACGGTCCTGCACTTGATTGGTTGTGTGCTTTGCCTGCAGGTTCCATTTCGCGCTTTTATCAGCTGGCGAAGTTATTCGAAGAACATTTCGCCGGATCTGCAATATACTTGCACGATTCCGATTACCTGAACACCATCAAGCAAGGAACGAACGAAAGCCTAAAGGACTATATGACTCGCTTTACCAAGGTCGCAATCAACATACCAGATCTCCATCCCGAAGTCCATCTACACGCAATTAAAAGCGGCCTCCGACCTGGGAAATTCCAGGAAACAATCGCAGTAGCAAAACCGAAGACTCTAGCAGAATTTCGAGAGAAAGCAAAAGGACAAATTGATATCGAGGAGCTCAGACAAGCTCGGAAATCTGACAAGTCACACTTCCGCGAAGAAGATAAGAGTTCAACCATTAAGAAAAGTTTTAAACTAACACCCAGATTTGATTCTTATACGCAGTTCAACACCAAGAGAGAGGACATAATCAAGGAGATCTTGAACTCCAAACTAATTAAGCCACCAAGAAAGGCCGGCACATACTAGGATGCAAAGCATGTGGACAAATCAAAGTACTGCGCTTTCCACCAAAAACACGGCCACAACACTGATGATTGTGTGGTCGCCAAAGATCTCTTAGAACGACTAGCAAGACAAGGACACCTAGACAAATACATTAGTGGTCACATCCAAAAGCGCAGCCACAGTTCCACAACAAACGACCTCTCTGAACAAAACCGAGGAAAAGAGAAGGTAGCTTCAAGCCAATATGAAAGGCCACGAGGTATAATCAATTGTATTTCAGGAGGATACGCAAGTGGGGGATACTCAAACTCGGCAAGAAAAAGGTCGTTCCGAGCAATATGCTCGGTAGAAGGACCAAAGCAAGATGTAGCAATCAATAACCAACCAGAGGTCACTTTCACACAGGCCGACCTTAACTCCAGCATACAAAATCTGGATGACCCTGTGGTAATCACACTCCAACTAGGAGACCTATTAGTGAAAAAAGTCCTCTTGGATCCTCGGAGCAGTGCCGACGTTCTGTTTTACTCCACATTTCAAAAGATGAAGCTCAGCGACAACGTGCTACAGACTACAGGAGGCGACTTGGTCGGCTTCTCAGGAGAACGAGTTCCAATACTCGGATCAGTGTGGTTATAGACCACACTGGGTGAGCAACCCTTTTCAAAAACTAATGATATTCAATATTTAGTAGTGGATTGTTTCAGCCCATATAACCTTATTCTTGGCCGACCTTTTTTGAATAAATTCGGCGCCATTGTATCTACAGTTTATCTCTGTGTAAAGTTTCCAGTGCAGGGCGATCAGGTCGCAACAATCCATGGAGACCATAAGGAGGCGCGACAGTGTTACAACATCAGTTTAAAATTCCAAAACCGTGCAACACAACAAGTCAACAATGTCGACCTCAACCAGAAGGAAGGCACACTAGCCGACCTCGACCCAAGAGCTGATTTCCTCGAGCGCCCGAAACCATCCGACGACTTACAAAAAGTATATTTCAACAATGACCCTAACAAATTTACATATGTAGGTACATCAATCAACACGGCTGAGTTACAGGCCATAACATCCTTCCTACAAGAAAACGCCGAGTTTTTTGCCTGGAAACCTGCTGACATGCCCAGCATTGACCCACAAGTCATCAGTCATAAACTAGCAATAAACTCGTCAGCCCGACCAATCCAACAGAGGAAACGAAAACTCGGCGAAGAAAAAAGGAAAGCATCACTGGAGGAAACACAAAAGCTCATCAACGCCGAATTTATCAAAGAAATCAGATTCACTACCTGGCTAGCCAATGTGGTAATGGTAAGGAAACAAAACGGTAAGTGGCGCATGTGCGTCGATTTTGCTGATTTAAACAAAGCATGTCCAAAGGATTCTTACCCTCTACCGTCCATAGACTCTTTAGTAGACAACGCATCGGGCTACGCTACTTTAAGTTTTATGGACGCGTATTCAGGGTATAATCAAATACTCATGCACCCCTCCGACCAAGATAAAATGGCTTTCATCACTGATTTCGGCAATTATTGTTATAAAGTTATGCCATTTGGATTAAAGAACGCAGGTGCAACTTACCAACGTCTTATGGATAAAGTGTTCGCCAAACAAATCGGCAGGAATATCGAAGTTTATGTCGACGACATGGTCGCCAAGACAAAAACCGGAGATAACCACATCACAGACCTAACAGAAATATTCGGCCAAATCCGTAGATACAACATGCGCCTCAACCCCGAGAAATGTGCCTTCGCCGTCCAAGGGGGTAAGAGGCAAACCCAGACAAATGCCGAGCAGTGCTAGACATGGCCAGCCCCAAAACAGTAAAAGAAGTTCAGCGCCTCACAGGACGCCTTGCCGCACTTTCCAGATTTATTCCCTGTTTAGCTTCAACTTCTGTTCCTTTTTTCCAAACAATAAAAAAGAAAAGTAAATTCAAGTGGAACGACGATTGTGAGAGGGCCTTTTCAAAATTAAAAACAACACTCTCACAACCGCCGATTCTACAAAAACCCATACAAGGGGAGGATTTATTTCTATATTTATCGGTAACTGATTGGGCAATAAGCTCAGCCCTTGTTACAGAAAGAAGCAAAGTTCAGCATCCAGTGTACTTTGTTAGCAAAACTCTACAGCATGCCGAACTTAATTATCCAAGAATTGAAAAGCTCGCGTTGGCACTTATATTCTCGGCGCGACGTCTCCGACCTTATTTCCAGAGCCACGTTATCCATGTCAGAACAGATCAGCCACTAAGACAAGTGCTATACAAACCAGAAGTTGCAGGACGACTAATTAAATGGGCAGTCGAACTGTCTGAATTCGACATCAGATACCAATCCAGAGGACCAATCAAGTCACAATTCCTGGCAGATTTCATTGCCGAACTTACCATACCATCTGAAGAAGATCATGCAAAACAATGGATTTTATTTGTCGACGGCTCCTCAAATCAAGAAGGCTGTGGTGCAGGAATTCGTCTTGAAGCCGACGACGGATTCATATTGGAACACTCAATACACTTAGCCTTCAAAGCAAGCAACAACCAATCCGAGTATGAAGTACTACTCGCCGGACTCAGACATTGCTCAGATCTTCAAATATCGACGATCAAGGTATATTGTGACTCTTTGTTAGTCGTACAGCAGGTAAATGACCTCTTCCAGGTAAAAGATCCTCTACTCTCTAAGTACCTGCTACTAGTAAAGAAACTTTCAAAGAAATTTATCAAATTTGAAATAGAACATATTCCCCGAGAACAAAACCAGAGAGCAAATCTCTTATCTAAGCTCGGCAGTACTCAGTCTACGCTAACCACACTACACCAGTTCACAATAACATCACCCACTGTTACTCTGATAAATGTATTAAGTGTTTCACAGGAAACAGATTGGAGGACGGACTTTATACACTATCTAGAAACAGGTGTTGTACCAGAAGGGGTCGAAAACAGTAAAAAATTTCGGCGGCGAGCATCCTTCTTCACAATCCTAAATGGAGAATTGTATCGACGAGGTTATACCCGGCCACTACTCAAATGTCTCAACAAGTCCGAAGCAGAAATAGCTTTAGCCGAGGCACACGAGGGAATCTGCGGGACACACACAAGAGCTCGGAGCCTAGCATCAAAGGTCCTCCGGGCTGGGTTTTTCTGGCCGACTTTAACACACGACAGCAAACAGAAAATCAGGACATGCAACAATTGCCAAAGACATGCACCCCTGATACACATACCTGCCGAACAGTTACATCACGCAGACATCAGTTGGCCATTCAACCAATGGGGTCTAGATATACTCGGGCCGTTCCCTACGGCACCGGGCCAGGTAAAATATCTTATTGTCGAAATTGATTATTTCTCCAAATGGGTGGAGGCCCAACCTTTAGCAAAAATAACATCACAACAAACAATCACATTTGTTTGGAAGAACATTATTTGCCGTTTCGGCATACCTCAGCATATTACAACTGACAATGGTCGCCAGTTTGCCGATAAAAAATTTCAAGCTTTTTTGCAGAATCTAAAAATAAAACAACACTTCGCCTCTGTGGAACATCCCCAAACGAACGGCCAAGCTGAAGCCGCAAACAAAGTCATCTTACATGCACTAAAGAAGAAACTAGACGAGGCCAAAGGACTCTGGGCCAAATTAATACCTGAAGTACTTTGGGGATACAACACCACCCCACAAACATCAACAAAGGAGACACCATTCAGATTGGTATATGGTGTACTCTTTTTCCTACTGCCAAGATTTTATCCCAAAGGGTTTTGCTTGGAGAGGTTTTAATGAGGCTAGCCTACCTGCACCTTTGTATGAAACAATTCCGAATATACAAGGGATGAACAAATGTCCTATCCTTTCTATCAAATCGATCTTATCAAACTATCAATCCAGCCCGGACAAATGCCAATTCTCGTCCAAGCTCCAAAGGCAATTATCAAATAATTCTAAAACGCCAATAAACTCGGAAATATATCCGAACAATGCAAACAGCTTTTTACAAAAAGCACCAAATTTTCAAACAAGTCAATTTTAAAAGGCTCAAAAACAAGAGCCATACTATTATCCGCTTACAAAAAACAGTCAGATTACAATAACAAAAAACAAATTCACAAAGGTCTTTTCATAACAACCTAAACATTATCGGCCTCATCTTCCGTATCCCCATCATCCTCAATCAACTGACCATCTCGAACTATCTTCCCAGGGTCCATGCCAGAAAGATCGGCATCCGGAACCAAAAACTTCACCTGCAACCTTGCCCTTTCAAAACCTTCAACAAACGAGTCCAAAATCTCATCCACCTTTTTCTTCTCCATATCCTTAAGCTGAGCAGTCACCTCAATCAACTGACTTTGCACGTTCACCATATCGCTTTCCTTCTTCTTCAAATCCTCAACATCCTTAGCATAACTTTCCTTAGTCTCCCTCAGCAACTTCTCGGTCTCAGTCAAACGAGCTTGAAGCTCAGCAGCAAGATTCTTACACTTAATCAACTCTTCCTTCAAAACAGATACCTCACCTTTCTCAGCAGCCACTCCCTTATGTTTCAATTCCTGACTTCGACCCAGACTTGCAAGGCACAACCCAACAACCTGGAGGGCAAAACAAACTCATAAGAAAACAAAAGGAAAAATAAGGAAAACATCAATAACTTGTTACCTGCATATATTGCCCAACAGCCACATCCCCGACCTCCTTGGCAAGAGTTACATTGGCGGATGATTGGCAATACTCATCCACAACAGCCATGTAAGGATATTCCTTTCCCCACACCGAAAACGCCTCACTTTCCTCAGAAATCTCGTGCAGCCTTTTTTGATTCCCCATAAAAGCCTGTAACTCTTCAAGAGGAACCCCAAACTCTTTCTCATCAGAATCATCTGATAATTCCACAAGCTCGGACTTCTTCCTTTTCTTCGCGATAACTTTCCTCCGCCCTTGACGAGGCTGCGAAACCTCGCCAGTACCAACAACCTTCTCAGCATTAGATGACGACACCTCCTTCTCCAAATTTTTATTCTTAAACCGCGTCCTTAGCGATGCAGCAGAAACGCCAGGATACTTCCCACCTGAAGAAAACATATCGTGTTAGAGTTTTTCAGCAAGAAACACAAACATTAACATAAACCCTAGAAACTCACCTAGATACTCTACAACAGTACCCTTATCCTCTTCCCACTTCAGCAACTCATACATCGATATCAAATTTTTTCGATCAACATTCTCCACCAAAAATTCTATCAGACACTCATTCCTCGGCGATATAACCTCCGGACCGAGTATATTTTGCGGCTCCGAGCACCAAAAGAGGGGAAATTTCTCAGCAAGGTTTTCATCAATAAAAAACGGAAAATCCTCTTCTGAACTCTTAACTTTAAAACACATCTCCTTGAAGTCTTTAAAAGAAGATTTGCACAGTCTAAAAATCCCAAATCCCGGAGTGCTATTGAAATTTACCCAACCTCCTTTCCAAACACCTTTAGCTTGAAATAAGGAAAAGAACAAATCCACAGACGGCACTTCCTCCAGAAACTCCATCAAAACCTCAAAAGATCGAAGGAAAGCCCATCCATTTGGATGAAGCTGTGAGGGAGCACAGTTGAGCTGCTTAAGAACTTGACACTCAAACTCCGTAAATGGAAGCCTAACCCGCAACTCTTCAAGCACACAGCTATGCATGTAAAAGAACCCAAAGCCCCACTCTTGGTGATAAACCCTATCATCCACACTACATGGTAACAACTCCACCTTGACTCCGGAACCTACCCTCACTATTTTATTCACATCCACCTCCCTCACCGCCGCTTCATCAGAAAAAAGTGAAACCCGTGATTTAACATCTTCCCCTACCTAATCATACGACCAATCCACCCTATCCTTCTTCTCTTTCCCAAACCCCATTAGATCGAAAAGCAGTAGAAGAAGAAAGGAAAAAACGAAAAACACAGGAGAAAGCAAAGAAATGGATCAGAAACAGAAAAAGAGACTCATACCTCTCTTACTCATTCTTCAAAAGAAAGCAAGCATATAACCAACAGCCAACAAAACACCCAGGAAAATCTGAAGAGATTCGAAGAATTAAAGGAACAAAACGTTCCAAATAATCACCCACCCCCACTCCCAAAGCCACATCAAACAGTGAACCAAACATTGGGAAACCGCAAAAATTAAATGCAACCATTATTCCTTCTCTTTCATCAGGAAATAACGGACACGACTCCCCACGTACCCACATTTCAAACCACTGAACCATCTTTTAATGAAGTAAGTTGATCTGGGGGCTCATCCACTAACCTACACAAGCCGAGTTATAACTCATCAAAAAGTAAAGCTCAACCTGCTTCATTAAAATCCTCCTCAGGCTAAGCTTGGGGGCTGTGATATGGTCACCATTAATACAAATCATAACCGACCATCATCATAACTCGTCTTTGCCGTTATTGTTCGGCCCTTATGAATTATAACTCGACAAAATTAATGACATTATAACTGACGTCTCAAACGGTATGAATAAAATCGGTTACAAAACCAATTATCAAGAACGGTCAAATAATTATCTAGAATATAACGGACGATTAAATATCTATAAAAGAAGGTAAAGTATCTTTTCTCATTCACTCTGAATTAACACCAGAACTGACTTAAGCATTGGAGTGCCTTTGCAGGTACACTCCACCCCTTTTGTATTACTCACACCTTCACATCTACAACGAGAAAGGAAAATTCGGACTCTGAGGAGTGGACGTCCAATCTTGCAGCATATAGCTCGGCTGACCTTGAGGAATTGAAGCCGACCTATTTCCCAGGCAAGATCAATAACCAATAACATAACACCATTCCAATTTTCCGGCAACGGCGCCATTTTGATGATTGGGATTTTTGACGGTTTAGAATTCACAAATGAATTCTTGTTGCAAGTATAGTTTCTAAACCAAACAATAATCCTTTCATGCAAAAGATTGTTTGTCACTAAAACAAACCCCTAAAAATAATAACCGAAGTATTGGAACCTCTGGTCGTTCTCCCTAGGAATTGCAATAAAGTGTCTTGTTATTGGTTATAAGATATGTTTTGGGGTTTTTGGGATAAGAGACATGAAATGTAAATGGCAAGGAAGTAAACTAATAGCTAAAAAGGTCTTGGCAAGGTTTGGTGGTTAAGGATCTCTATCCCTATCACTAACCACAACATGAGAATTGGCAAGGATCAATCCCATTAAGTCATCCTCTAACTAGGTAAAGGAAAGTCAACTGAGCTATATCAATCCAAGTCCATAAGTCCTAGCTCTCCACCAATTCAATTAGTGAGACCTAGAGTTAATGGCTCCCAATCATCAATCACTTGGACATTAGTAACTGAAGAGTTCCTAAGTTACCTTCCCAAGCCAAGAGCATAAAATTCTATTCTAACATCCTTCTAAGCATTTCATCAAACACTTGGAAGGTATAAAAAGAAAGCATAATAAAATTGCAAGAAAAGTAAATCTACACTACTCAATTTCAAGGGAATTAACAACAACAATTCAATTGAACAACAAAAGAACATGAATCATAAATTGCATTAAAGAGAAAATAAAGGAAACAAAAGTGCATCAACATAAAAGTAGAGAATTACAAGAACTAAATGCTAAACTAGAGAGAGAAAAGGTAGAGGAAGAAGAATTGATAAAGGAAAAGTAAATCTAAGCATGAAATTAACCTAGATCTAAGAAATTCTAATCTAGATCTAACCTAATCCTAATCATAGAGAGAAGTGAGAGCTTCTCTCTCTAAAACTAACTTTTCCTCCAAAAATAATCTAAACTAAACTAATAATGACTAAGTGTGTCATCCCTCTTCAATCCTTGGGTTAAATAGCTTCAGAAATGAGTTGGATTGGGCCCAAAATGCACCAGAAATCGCTGGCCACGAGTTGCACTTAAGTGGGTCACGTGCAACATCGGTGCGTATGTGTACAGTGCACGTGCGCGTCTCCAAACACGATGCAACTATGATAAATTTTATATCATTTTGTAGCCCCGGATGTTATCTTTCCAATGCAATTGGAACCGCCTCATTTGGACCTCTGTAGCTCAAGTTATGGTCGATTAAGTGCGAAGAGGTCAGGCTTGACAGCTTTGTGATTCCTTCATTTCTTCATGAGTTCTCCATTTCTACCTGCTTTTCCCTTCATTCCCTTGATCCAATCTTTACCTCCTAAACCTGAAATCACTTAGCAAACACATCAAGGCATCTAATGGAATCAAGGTGAATTAAATTTAGCTATTTTAAGTCCTAAAAAGCATGTTTTCACTCTTAAGCACAATTAAAGGAGAATTTACAAAACCATGCTATTTCATTGGATACACGAGAGAAAAGTTGACAAAACCCTCTAAATTCAACACAAGATAAACCCTAAAAATGGGGTTTATCACAATCCTCATGGGATTCAACCCTCACTCACCTGAGGTATTACTTGGACGACCTAGTGCACTTGCTGGTTCAGTTGTGCGAGTCGCAAATTCGTGCACCAAGTTTTTGACGCCGTTGCCGGGGATCGTTTGTGATTGACAAACTAATGGTTGTCTTGCTCCTTAGATCAGGTACTTTTTAGTATTCTTCTTTTGTTTGTTTCTTATTTTCGTTTTAAAAATCTTTCAAAAAAATTTTTTTTTCCGTTTTTAGTCATCATTGTTCTTCTTTTGTTGAGTCTTATGTCAAATTTTAAGTTTAGCGGCACTTTGGTTTTCATTTCTTTTCTTGAGTCTTTAAAAAATTGTTCTTATTTTCTTTCATTAGTATTCATACTGTTCCTACTATTTTTCTTGTTTGATTTCAAAATTTTCAAGTTTGGTGTCCTTTGGTATTTTTCTTTCAAGGATTTTGAAAATTTAGTGTCTTTGATTTAAAAATTTTCAAGTTTGGTGTTTTTTTAGTGTTTTTTCTTTTTAAATTTTCGAAACTTGTGTCATTTAAATTCAAAATTTTTAAGTTTATGATGCCAGGGCATCTTGACCAGTTTCACTGACCTTTTCTTTACTGTTTTTAGGGTAGTTTCATGCATTTCTTTAGGAAATAAGCTAGTTTTAGGTAGATATTCACCTACACCTCGATTCAAGCATACATTGTGCATTTTACATTATTTCATGAGGATTTTGCATGAATTTAGTGACAAATTGTATGCTGCATTACCCATGACTTGGACTAGAACTTTGATGCACTCTGTTGCTTGATTTCAGGACCAAAGGAAGCAAGGAAAGGGAGGTAACTTGCAAGGTTAATGAGAAAAGTGATTGCCAATAACACTCTCAAAGCCATCATTGCCCACGTTAAGAGTCCTTTCGACAATGTTAGTGACACTCAACATTGTCACTAACGTTGGAAGCAACCACACAACCCCCCAAGGAGCAACGTTAACTTAGTTAACGTGGAAGCTAACGATGAGGAATGAATGATGAGCCAACGTTAGTGACACTCAACAGTGTCACTAACGTTCTCGAACTTATACTTTCACTAAATGTTAACACCCCTAACGCCCTGAGCTAAAGTCTCTGCCCACTTAGCACTTTCTCTCTGCAAGTAAAGCCAAGCCCAATTGAAGAAAAGATCTACTTCAAACTCAAGATCCAAAGGCCCAAGACTTGAAGAGCAAACTAGAAGCTGAGAAGAGTAGTATATATAGGAGTAGCTTTGAATTGTTAAAATGAGAGTTCAAAAAGTTGGAAGAGGAGAATTACTCTCTGTATTTTACTTTCTCTGCAATTTCTAGTTCTATGATGTATTCTCCATCTTTATTTTCATTTTCAAGAGCTATGAACAACTAAACCCCTTTCGTTGGGTTAGGGAGCTCTGTTGTAATTTGATGGATCAATACTAATTTTCATTATTCTTCTTCTATCTTTTCTCTTGATTTTACTTGAAAGCTTTCGATCTTCATCCTATTGAGTAGTTATCTTGGAAGAGAAGCTATTCAAACTTGGATCTCTTTTGAACCTTGAAAGAGGAATGAAGAGATCAAGCTAGAAATGTTTTCTCATGCTGGACCAAATTGGGTTTGGATGGGTATGTGACTATAACCCTCTCAATACTTGATTTGGGAAATGCATGTGGTATAATCAGTGACCATACTTCATCTGTTCTCATGAGCAATTGACCAAGGAATTGGCTATTGATCAAGATTTGAGAGATTGAATTGCAAGAAATTGTAATGTAATCACTTAAGATTGCCAAGGAGATCAATGACTGCATTGATTGAGGAAGAGATGAAAATGAACTTGATCCGGAGAATTGCAACATCTCCTAAGCCCAATGAACTCCCCATCTCTGATCTTACCCATTCTCTTTAATTTCTTCCATTTACTTTTATGAGCAAATCCCCCATTCCCATTTACAATTCTGCAATTTATTTTCAGTCATTTACTTCCAGTCCTTTAATTCTAGCATTTACTTTTCTGTTATTTACATTCCCGCCATTTTATTTTCTGCAACTCTCAACCCAAATTCTGGATTCGCTCAACTAGAACATTCTTCTAATTAAAGTTGCTTGATCAATCAATCCCTGTGGGATTCGACCTCACTCTATTGTGAGTTTTTACTTGACGACAAATTCGGTACACTTGCCGAAAGGAGATTTGTTGAGAGACAAGTTTTCCGTGCATCAATTTTATGGCGCCGTTGCCGGGGATTGATTGTGCATCAACAATGATCAAATTGGAAGATCACTAGATTGAGCATTTTTATTTTTGTGAATTTCATTTTCTGTTTGAGTGATTTACTTTTTGTTTTCGTTAAACTTCTTCCCTTCCCCCTCTACTCTTTTGTTTTACTTTGTTATTTTCAATTCTGTTTGCTAACCCACTAACTGTTTGATATATTGCATCACCCACAACTAACAGTAATTCTGACACAAATACTTTCTGCACCTATCTTTTCTTGCTTGCACTTGATGGTTGTATGACAGGGAGAAGAAGCGGGGCTTCAACTTCCTTCGATTCTGAACCTGAGAGGACCTTCCTTACATTAAGGAGGGAGGCAAGAGGAAAGAAAGTGGTTGGTGCTGAGGAAGAAGAGGAATTCTTTGAAACAAACATGGAAGACAACATGAAAAACCATCATGAAGAAGAGGATCACAACCATGGGGGAGGAGGTAGAGCAAATCAAGCTGGGGAGGATAGAAGAGTTTTGGGCTCTTACATCAATCCAAACCCAGGCAATTATGGAAGTAGCATCCAAAAGCCAACAATCTATGCCAACAACTTTGAACTTAAACCACAGCTCATCACCCATGTTCAGAACAACTGCTCGTTTGGAGGAGGTGTTCAAGAAGACACCAATCAACATTTGACCACATTCCTGAGAATATGTGACACAGTGAAGTCTAATGGTGTTCACCCTGACGCCTATAGACTGCTACTATTTCCATTCTCACTTAGGGACAAAGCAGCCAAGTGGTTGGAATCCTTCCTAAGGGAAAGCTTGACAACTTGGGAAGACGTGGTGAACAAATTTTTAGCAAGATTTTACCCTCCTCAACGAATCAATAGGCTGAGAGCTGAGGTCCAAACTTTCAGGCAACAAGATGGTGAGACTCTATATGAAGCATGGGAGAGGTTCAAGGACTTAACAAGGAGGTGTCCACTTGACATGTTCAACGAATAGGTGCAGCTGCACATTTTCTATGAAGGACTCTCTTATGAGTCAAAGAAGGCCGTAGACCATTCATCCGGAGGATCTTTGAACAAGAAGAAGACTATTGGCGAGTGATCAAGAGACTGAAGACAAGCAAGGCAAACTTTGCAAACAACCTGAAGATAACTCAACAAAGGAGGAGGATAGAGATTGCCAAGAACCAGAAATCTCACAACAAGAGCTGCTGAAGCTCTATGCACCCTTCCCTCAACTGCTCAATGGTGCTGTGGGAAAAACAATATACTCAAGGTTCCTAGACTTGTTTGCATCTCTGCATCTGAACATACCATTCATCAAGGCAATTCAACAAATGCCTGCATTCATCAAGTATATGATGGAACTTCTTCCCAGGAAAAGCTCACTCAAAGGAGGCCAGACTATAGTGATGAACAAGGAATGTAGTGCTCTTATTCAACCTGAGTTGCCTACAAAAAGAAGAGATCCAGGGAGTTTTCACATCCCTTGTGCCATAGGTGAAACTATGTTCGATAGAGCACTATGTGATTTGGGGGCCAGCATCAACTTACTACCCTTATCCCTGGCAAAGTGGCTGCAGATCAATGAGATAATACCCACAAATGTAATCATCAGACTGGCTGACAAAACTCAAAAACAAGCAATAGGAGTGGTGGAAAATGTGTTGCTAAAAGTTGGGAAATACTTTCTCCCAACAGACTTTGTCATCCTGGACATGGAAGAGAGTCACACTCATCCAATCATATTGGGAAGACCATTCCTAGCTACGGCCAGAGCACTTATCGATGTAGAGAAAGGGGAGTTAATATTGAAAATCCATGATGAACGACTCAGCTTCAATGTTTTCAAACTCTCACAAGAAACATATCAAGAGGACAAGGAACTAAGCACAAATGATAATGAGACACTGAAGGAGGAAACAAGCACTGAAGCACAGCCAGTTCATTCTGAGATCCCCTTAATAGATAAACAAGGAAAACAGCAATTGCCACAGCTCAAGGAAAAGTTGGAGGAACCTAAACCTCTAGAGGTAGGTGAAGACAGCACCATAACTCCTTTAGAAAAAGAGGTCACCAAGGGGAAGGCAACATCAAAAGAAACAAAGAAGAAGGTACCAAGGAGGTGGAGGAACAAGAAAATCCCTACGGAAGATTTCTCTCCAGGGGATAGAATTGTCTCAGCTTACTTCCCAGATATTCCCCCTAATCTCCCCACTGTACCATCTCAGTTACCCAAGGTCTTCACTATCAACAGAGTTCTTTCCCTGGAACATGTGGAGATCATTGATCCAACCAATGGATATAAGTCCACAGCAAGAGGGGAGGACTTTAAGCACTACCAACCACCCTGATGAAGGAAAAACGTCAAGCTAGTAACGCTAAAGAAGCGCTTCATGGGAGGCAACCCATGTTTTATATGTTTTTAAAATAATGAATAAATCAATGTTTATGAATTTCAACCCAAACTTGACAAACACTTGGTGAAATCTTTATCATGCAGTATATAGTGAAGAACAAGTTCGGTGTTCAAAGCAAACCAAGATGCATGCTAGTCTTGGGAGCTTTGAACAAAACTTTTCATCACATTGCTTCAAACTAAGTTTGGTGTCACCCCATGGTGCCACCAAAATGCATATAAGGACCCACCAATAGTTAGTTAGTTAGTTGGAATTCATAAATAAACAATCAAATCCTTTCTTCCCTTTTATTAATATTAGCCGTAAAGTGCATATGGTCATTTTAACATCTTTTCTTACTTTTCTTAGTTTGTCTTTATAGGAAAAGAAAAGGAGCATAAAAAGGGATAGATTGGACAACCAAACAAAGAAGGTTCGGACACCACAAAAGGAGGGGCTACACACTTGTTCTAAAAAGGGAATACAATGGAAAATGTTGCCATGCAACATTGAAAAAATGGCACCCCTAGAAGACCGAGCAATCCCCATCATAAAGTGATGATCCTTGTCTTCTAGCCATGCATAACCCCAACCGTCCATCAAGTGACCACTTCATCAATCTACACCCTCCATTCTCTCACAACTTCTCTATATAAATGACCCTTGTCCGTAGCACCCTTCATTTTCATCACACACCCTTCACCACTCTTCCTTTTGGTACAAGACACCCTCTATCCGATTACAAACATTCCTCCCCTCACTCTCTTCATTGCCATAAAACCCTAAACAACCAAAAGTTTCCACAACCTTACCACCTTCACATATTAACTATCATTCATGGTGTCTTCGGGTTCTAAAAGAAGGAAGGGAAAGGAACCCATGGAAGAACACCCATATGATGAAAGGAGATTTAGAAGCTTGCATCATGCATTGCAATACGGGTGGATGGTTGATAAGAAAATCATTTATGAGATGGGATTTCAAGTTACAAAGACTGAGTGCCCCGAAATTACAGAGAAGATAGAAAGGAGAAGATGGGAGCTCCTCACTGACCTGGTTATTAAGGTGAATGCAAATCTCATAAGAGAATTTTATGCAAATGCGGTTCGATATGATAAGAAGGATGAGTCTTACACAAGCTTTGTGAGAGGAAAGATGGTGGACTTTGGTCCCATGAGTGTCATGAGGGCATTGAAGCTACGGTCTATACAATTTGAAGAAGAAAGCTATCACTCAAGATTGGACAACCCCAATTATGACCAGATTCTGCAAGATATTTGTGTACCAGGAGCTGACTGGGAAAGGGATGCGGGAAATAACCCAAAGTTTATCAAGAGAACAGATCTCACTCCTGAAGCCAAGGGGTGGTTTGAGCTAGTGAGAAGGTCTATTCTCCCAGCTGCAAACAACTCGGAGGTGAATGTCAAGAGAGCCACAATGGTGCACTGTATAATGAAGGGAGGAGAAATCAAGGTTCATGAACTCATAGCTGAAGCTATTAGAAAGATGGCAGAGAAAAGCGACTCAAGAGGAACGTTAGGTTACCCCAGCACTATTTACCGAATATGCAAGAAAGCTGGGGTAGTTTTTGAAGATGAGAACTCGATGTGGATAAAGGAAGGCATCTCAATAACTGTACGAAGGATGAAAGCTGCAGCATCCCCTTTGCCTCAGCGGAAGCAAAGGAAGAAAACAGCCCCTCAAGTAGTGGAAGGACAAGTCTTAGCTGGTCAAGCACAACAGACCTTGGAAATGCACCAATTGCAGGAGGCCATTGATGGCTTGTCTAGACAATATTTGGAAAGCCAAGGAGCACAGAAAGAGCTTCAACTACAGATGATGGGGCAGCAAGAGGAAACACTTTCAAGATGGATGACTCAGCAAGGTGAGTGGCAAAGGCAAATGATGGAACAGCAACTAAGTCAAGGACAACAATGGGGAGAAACATTCAACAGGATGGAACAAAGGCAAAATGAGCAACAAGAATCCACCCAGAGGCTAATCAACATCCAAGCACATCAAGGGGCGCACATACATGAGATGCATCGAACACAAATAGAACAGGCAGAACTATTGGATGAGCAAAGGGCATTCGCAGAAGGAGTTTACATGAGTGAAACAGGACATCATATAAACACTCAAGCCAGGCTCGGTTACTTAGTGGGACAGCTGCCAATATTGCATCCAAGAATAGCCAAGTTTGACGAAATGAAGGATGAATTAGCACGAAAGGAAAGATAAAGGGTGGAAGAGAGTCATGAGTCAGTGAGGAAGGCACTTGAAGATTGGAAGCAAGCAAGATTGGCAAGGATGGGAGGAAATGCAAGAGGAAACAAGGAGAACAAGCAAGGAAAAGAGCATGGACATCCACAACAGTAAAAGGTGGTGGAGTTCCTTCTTTGTTCCATCTTTCTCTATGTTTTAAATAAGGAAGATCTTGTATGAAATAGAACTTGCTTCCATGTTATGTTTAAACCTTTTTCAATTATGTCTTTTAAGTTTTTGGTATTGAAGAAAGTCTATGTGCACTAGTCTTTATGTCACTGCATCCTTACTTTACTCTCTTGTAAACTTGTCCCTTTAAATCAAATGAAGAAGAGAATGTTTATGTTTTTAAAGGACCAGAGTAGAGTTCATAATGTGGAAGTGCATTCATGAATCTTTGGGGTACTCATAAGTTAGCTAAGTTGGTTCAACCACAAGGCTAGGAGGACAACTATCTATCCTGAATACTTGACTTTGGATATACCCATAAGACTAAGTTAATAACAAGATCCTAAGAAGAGAAAAGGGAAAGAACAATGGAAGTGAAAAACAAAAGAAAAAGAGTAAGCAATCCTAAATAACACAAATAACCCTTGAAATAACAATAAAAGGATCAATGAATAAAAGTCTCATGGGATATAAACAAAGTAAGTGTTTAGGGACATGATAAAAGTCTGAAAGCCAATAATGGAATGAACCTAAGTTGCTATGTATGAAACCACCATAAAATCAGTAACATGACTTCCACAAGAATGACCCATTCCTCTGGATATTCCATTCATCATTCTCTTGTTCCAGTACTTGCTTAGGGACAAGCAAGCTTTAAGTTTGGTGTTGTGATGCCAGGGCATCTTGGCCAGTTTCACTGACCTTTTCTTTACTGTTTTTAGGGTAGTTTCATGCATTTCTTTAGGAAATAAGCTAGTTTTGGGTAGATATTCACCTACACCTTGATTCAAGTATACATTGTGCATTTTACATTATTTCATGAGGATTTTGCATGAATTTAGTGACAAATTGTATGCTGCATTACCCATGACTTGGACTAGAACTTTGATGCACTCTGTTGCTTGATTTCAGGACCAAAGGAAGCAAGGAAAGGGAGGTAACTTGCAAGGTTAATGAGAAAAGTGATTGCCAAAAACACTCTCAAAGCCATCATTGCCCACGTTAAGAGTCACGTTAACTAAGTTAACGTGCACCCTAACGTGGAGAAAGGAAGTTGAGCCAACGTTAGTGACACTTAACATTGTCACTAACGTTGGCAAACACTCATGAGTGGCCACGTTAGAGCCCACGTTAACTAGGTTAACGTGGCTTCTAACGTGGCCTTGCCAACCTTCGAGAACGTTAGTGACACTCAACATTGTCACTAACGTTGGGATGGCTAAGAATGGCCACTTTAGAAGCCACGTTAACCTAGTTAACGTGGACTCTAACGTGAGATCTAGGAGCACATTGGAACGTTAGTGACAATGTTGAGTGTCACTAACGTTCTCGAAGTTTGGCAAGGCCACATTTGAAGCCACGTTAACCTAGTTAACGTGGGCTTTAACGTGAAGCAAATAGGGGCACACTGGAACGTTAGTGACAATGTTGAGTGTCAATAACGTTCTCGAAGTTTGGCAAGGCCACGTTAGAAGCCACGTTAACCTAGTTAACGTGGGCTCTAACGTGAGGCAAAGGGGTACATTGGAACGTTAGTGAAAATGTTAAGTGTCACTAACGTTCTCGAACTTATACTTTCACTAAATGTTAACACCCCTAACGCCCTGAGCTAAAGTCTCTGCCCACTTAGCACTTTCTCTCTGCAAGTAAAGCCAAGCCCAATTGAAGAAAAGAACTGCTTCAAACTCAAGATCCAAAGGCCCAAGACTTGAAGAGCAAACTAGAAGCTGAGAAGAGTAGTATATATAGGAGTAGCTTTGAATTGTTAAAATGAGAATTCAAAAAGTTGGAAGAGGAGAATTACTCTCTGTATTTTACTTTCTCTGCAATTTCTAGTTCTATGATGTATTTTCCATCTTTATTTTCATTTTCAAGAGCTATGAACAACTAAACCCCTTTCATTGGGTTAGGGAGCTCTGTTGTAATTTGATGGATCAATATTAATTTTCATTATTCTTCTTCTATCTTTTCTCTTGATTTTACTTGAAAGCTTTCGATTTTCATCCCATTGAGTAGTTATCTTGGAAGAGAAGCTATTCAAACTTGGATCTCTTTTGAACCTTGAAAGAGGAATGAAGAGATCAAGCTAGAAATGCTTTCTCATGCTGGACCAAATTGTATTTGGATGGGTATGTGACTATAACCCTCTCAATACTTGATTTGGGAAATGCTTGTGGTATAATCAGTGACCATACTTCATCTCTTCTCATGAGCAATTGACCAAGGAATTGGCTATTGATCAAGATTTGAGAGATTGAATTGCAAGAAATTGTAATTCAATCACTTAAGATTGCCAAGGAGATCAATGAGTGCATTGATTGAGGAAGAGATGAAAATGAACTTGATCCGGAGAATTGCAACATCTCCTAAGCCCAATGAACTCCCCATCTCTGATCTTACCCATTCTCTTTAATTTCTGCCATTTACTTTTATGAGCAAATCCCTCATTCCCATTTACAATTCTGCAATTTATTTTCAGTCATATACTTCCAGTCCTTTAATTCTAGCATTTACTTTTCTGTTATTTACATTTCCGCCATTTTATTTTCTGCAACTCTCAACCCAAATTCTGGATTCGCTCAACTAGAACATTCTTCTAATTAAAGTTGCTTGATCAATCAATCCCTGTGGGATTCGACCTCACTCTATTGTGGGTTTTTACTTGACGACAAATTCGGTACACTTGCCGAAAGGAGATTTGTTGAGAGACAAGTTTTCCGTGCATCAGTTTAGTGTCTTGTTAGTTGTCTTTTTGTTTTTGTTTAAATTTCTTGTTTATCTTCTGTTTCAAATCTTTATCTTATCTTTTCTTTCTTTGATTTTCAAAATTTTGTTATCTTATCTTTCTTTTAAATTCAATTTTAAAATTTTAGTATTTTGTTTGTTTTTCTTTCTTTTAGTTTTGAATTTTAAAATCCTTAAATTTTTAAAATCCTCCTTTAACTTCCTTTTAATTTCAAAATTTTTTAAAATAAAATCTTTTGTCTTAAATTTTAAAATCTTATCTTAATCTGGTTTCTCTTTTTTTTTTAAATTTCTCTTTTTTATTTCATTAATTTTCAAAGATTCTTTTCCAACTTCTTACTTTTTAAATTTCAAATATTTTCAAAAATAAAATCTCTTTCAAATCCTTCATTTTATTTTCAATTCTTTCTGAATTAATTACTTTTTGTTTAATTTTAAAAGTTTGATCCTATCTAATTCTTCTCTTTCTCTTCTAATTTTCGAAAATATCTAACTCTTTTCTCTCTCTTATTTTCGAAAATTTCTGTCCTATTTCCTTCTTTAATTTCAAAAATTCTTTTTAATCAAATTTGAGAAACAGGGCGTGTGCGTACACACTGGGGTGTGTGTGCGCACGCCTAGGAGATTTTTAAAATATGTGTATATGCATAGAGGTATGCGGACGCACAGGTACCGAAATTCACAATATTTCAATAAGCTTTATAATATTTCAATAAGCTTTTATTTCAAACAAATTTCAACAAATTTTGAAAACTGAGGCATAAGTTATGATCAATCAAAGTTCGCCAAAAACCAACTTTTACCAAAAGTTCACAATTCACCAATTTCCTCATTTTCACAACTCAATTCAACCAAAACCAAATAAAACCATTCCAAACTCAATTTCGCATCAAAACATTTTACACCATTCTCAACCACCAAACTGAAATGTGTCACATTATAATCGATCCTCATTCACCTTTTCCAACCACATTACCATTTCATTAAATGTCAACATCACATATATCATTAACATTCACTTTTCAATCCATATAATCATTCATCATCATCAGAGTATCATCAATCATCACAATTACTCAATTTATCAACATATCATAAATCATCATACATCATCATTCAACAACTCAACAACCATTTAATTCCAAACCTATCCTATAGGTCACTAGCCTAAGTGTCCATGAACATTATATACTACATAGAAGAAATCAAAACCATACCTTGGCCGATTTTCAATATGCCAAAAACCCAAAGTGAGCACAAGCTAAGCTTTCAACCTCAATCCAAGTCACCAATCACTCCAACAAGCCTCAACAATCACCAACAAGCTCCAATATTCAAGCTAATATCACACATGTTTCATAAATCAAACCTAGGGTTTCATATATACACAAAACCACAAGAGATCAAGTGTGGTCACCTTACGAAAAGAGGATTGGGTCAAAACCCAATGGGAATAAAGTGCTAGAGTGTACCTAAACACCCAAAATCACAAGATTTCACTCAAAACCAAACCAAAAACTCGAAATTCACAAGGGCACGAAAACTGGACAAGGAATCTCGAAAAACTTACCATAAGACTTAACTAGAAGTGACGGGCTCGGCGAGAGCTTCGTGTAGCCGCCGACGGCACGTGAATCGGAGCACCGTAGCTCGAGTTATGGTCAAAAGAGTGAGGAGATAAATAGTGTTTCTTCTCTCCTCTCCCCTCTTCTCTTGCAGCTGTGTTGTGTGTGTGTTTGAAGAAGAATGAGCTGAATGGGGCTCATTAAAGATGGTTTTATATGTTGGGCTTGGGCCCAACTTGGGCCCGGTCTAACCCGTTAGCATTTTTAGCCCGTTTGGCCGAACTTTGTGCTGAACCTTTAAAATTAATGCCCAATTTTCGACTTCTAATATTTTTCTAAGGTTTTTGACCGTTTTCACTTTTTCTCACGCAGCACCGGGCAGACTTGAACCGGTTCAACTGGTTCGACTGCCGGTTTGTGGTTTTTTACGGTTTTTCGTAGAAAACACATTTTCAGACTCAGAAGGACCTACTGAGTCCAAAAATCATATCCGTTTCCCCAAATTCTCATTCTAACTTTCTGGAACCTAATTTGGGAAATTAAACTATTCTATTCTAATTAAATGATTTTTTGTGAAAACCCTAGTTCTTACATCCTCCCCACCTTAAAAGATTTTTGCCCTTGAAAATGCTAATTGGCATGCTTTCGCAGCGTCACTCTGATCTTTCATCATCACAAGTCCAAAATATAAAATATTCAAAGCATACGCTTACCTCTCGTCGGAGGATCCGACCCCGTCGCATCACATGCATCCAAGGTAAACACACGGCCTGTTTGTTGATTCTGACCCTCATCTCGGCTCATCCCGCGGTGACAATACTTGGATATATGCCCAGGCTTCCCGGAAGTAAAACACAGACGACTTTCCCTCATATGGTAAAACTGAGCATCGTTGTCCTTTCCGAAGTTCCCATCCCTCTTAAAGCTTTGCCCCTTTAGTGCAAGGTAATCGTCATGTCCCCTACTAGTGTTTCCTTCATGAGTGTCCCTTGACGAAGCTACCGTCTTTGCGTATTCTTCAACCACTCTTGCCTTGTTCACCAG
This sequence comes from Arachis ipaensis, assembly GCF_000816755.2. Taxonomy (NCBI): domain Eukaryota; kingdom Viridiplantae; phylum Streptophyta; class Magnoliopsida; order Fabales; family Fabaceae; genus Arachis; species Arachis ipaensis. The sequence goes on from NC_029793.2 coordinate 72,715,406, forward strand.
ATCAGAGAAAATACAAATCTCCATGGGAGCCACAGCAGTCATGATGTCGTCCTTCAAGCCCCTTTGATACTTGATACACTTTCAACTTTCATAGGTCTCTGGGGTACCTTGACACACCCTAGAGAACCTACAGAGCTCCTCAAATCAACTGGTGTAGTCCGCCACAGACAAGAAACCTTGCTTCAACTGCATAAGTTCCATCTCTTTCGCTTCCCTTGCAGACTCAGGAAAGTACTTCTTGTAGAAGGTCGTTTGGAATACATCCCAAGGAACATCAGCATTCTGAAGTTGGAGCAAGCGGCATTCTGCTTGCCACCAATGCTGGACCTCTTCCAGAAGCTGATAGGCAGCAAACTCCACATATTGGTTGTTCGGGACATGTTGTGCTTGCAGCGCGCGCTCCATAGCTTGGAACCAGTTATCCGCTTCCGTAGGGTTAGTTGAACCTCAAAAACTTGGAGGATGAACCTTGAGAAAAGTTGCCACGGTCATCAGAGCACCTCCCGTGTTATCGCCGTTTCCCTCAGCATTGCCATTTGCATCTTCTTCACCATTTCCGCTCCCATTTCCCGCCGGTTGACCTAACCTTTGCACAGCTTGTAGAGTCGCAGCAACATTTGCCTCCATGGTGTTTCGCAAGATTTGCCATCTGATAAACCCCATTCGTAGGGTTTATCTTGTGCTTAACTTAGGTGATTTTATGACCTTTTACCCAAATTTATTCAATGAAATAGCATGGTTTTATGATTGTCTCCCAATTTGTGCTTAAGTATGAAAACATGCTTTCTAGGCCTTTAATTAGCTAAATTTAATTCACCTTTGATTCCACTAGATACCTTGATTTGTTTGTTAGTGATTTCAGGTTGAAAAGGCTAGGAATGGACCAAAGGAGTGAAGAGGAAAGCATGTAAAGTGGAAAAATCATGAAAAGCCAAAGATTTGGAAAACGCCCATGGACGCGCGCGCGCAATGGACGCTCCCTCATGGATTGTGAAAATCTCCATGGACGCGTACGCGTGCTGTACACGTACGCGCCGATGGCCGCACGTGACTTTTAATAGAAAACGTGCCCAGCGATTTCTGAGAGCTGTGGGGCCCAGTTTACAACCAACTTTGGCGCCAAAATGCATAAAAGGACCAAGGATTGAAGGGGAATGCAAAAATTCACATCTTTAGCTCATTCACTCACATTAGGATTAGTTTAGAGTTAGTTTCTAGAGAGAGAAGCTCTCTCTTCTCTCTAGAATTAGGATTAGGATTAGGTTTAATTCTTAGATCTAGATTTCAATTCATGCTTTCTACTACTTCTTCTTCTTAATTCTTTGTTGTTACATTCATGATTCATCTATTCTTTTTTTGTAATCTCTTCTATTTTGTTTCTATACTTTGTTGTAGATCTACTTTTATTCCTTCTATTCTCTTTCAATTCAATTAGAGGTAATTCATAATAATTGTGTTTCTTTTGATTGTTGTCGTTAATTCCTTGCAATAATTGTCATTAGATTCTACTTTTGTTGTCAATTTCCTATGCTTTTCTTCTTTTTGCCTTCCAAGTGTTTAATGAAATGCTTGGTTGGATTTTAGTGTAGATTTTGTTCCTCTTGGCCTAGGTGGAGTAATTAGTGACACTTGAGTTATCTAATTCCCTTGTTGATTGATAATTAGAAGTTGCTAATTGATTTGGATACCGATAAAGCTAGTCTTTCCCTTGGGAGGTGGCTAGGATTTGTGGAATCAAGTTAATTCATCCACTTGACTTTCCTCCATGGTTAGGGGTTAACTAAGTGGTAGCAATTGACAATTTGTGGTCACAATTGAGGAGGATAACTAGGATAGGACTTCTAGTTCTCATAACCTTGCCAAGAACTTTCATAGTTGTTAGTTTATTTTCATTGCCATTTACCTTTCATGTCTAATATCTTAAAAACCCCAAACATACCTCATAACCAATAACAAGATACTTTATCGCAGAGCACGCGTACGCACGCTGTACGCGCGTGCGTCGATAGCGCCACCTGCCCTCTTGGTACATTTTCCAGAGAGTTGGGCTAACCTTGGGCTGACGCTGTGCCTTGCGCTCAATCCCACCCACGCGTGTGCGCACCTGGCGCGTACGTGCCCTTCTGCCAGACTGCGCATCGACGCGTGGGCGTGCATGACGCGTCCGCGTCGGTTGAAAAAACAGAGTTTTTTTCTCCTCTTTCATTTTCTTTTGTTTATCGCATTCGTATACTTCTATTCTTTACATTTTAATTTTGTTTTTATAGGCTTTTTTTCATTTTATTTTCTAAGTTTCTCGTTTTAATAATGGTGTTGCATCTTCCTACTCAATTGTTGAGAATTTCTTGCATTATTTTGGTGCCTTTTGACTTGTTTGATATTATTGGGTGATGAAACTTTTAAATTACTGCTTCAATATTTTATGACATTTGTGTCTTTGTGCATTGATAAGACCTCATATTGTCTTTTATGACCCACTCTTTCTTATTCGAACTTGATGCTTTTGAGTGCTCTTTATGCTTTGACTTTACTCTTGCATCAAGTATTAGTTGATATGCCCTTTGCCTATATTGCTTTCTCATTTACATGCGTAGCTAACATGTAGTGAGAACCCTACTTTTATTTGGCATTAGCCCCCCGCCTATGTTCTCTTTGCTTCGATATCTTTGTTGTAGGCTTAATTTTATTTCTTTTTCTCTCCTTTTTGGTTGGCCACCAAAAAGAAAGAAAAAGGAAAAGTTTCTAAATGGGACAACAAACAAGTCATCCGCACAATCTTTTGCAGAAGCTCATCAATTGTAACAACCCATCCACCTTGCTCTTCTTTACAGCACCGAGGATGGTGCAATCATTAAGTGTGGGGAGGTCGTCCGACCGATCTCCATGGGTAACAATTTCCTTTTTCAACACCAATGTTAGATAGTTGTTGTATTGCATGATAGGCTGCATGTTAGTTAGAATTTGTACATATTTTTACCACTTTTTTCTCATTAGGACTACTTGGTTATGGTGATGATTTCTTTTCCAAGAAAATGTTTTACGGCAACCTACCAATGTGAAAAAATTTTTGTTGAACTTGCTTGAAGAATTTATTTTGGAACATGGTTTTTGAGCAAAGAACACAAGTTTGTGAGATTTGAGCCTAATGGTGTGGTTACATCTTATAACCACTTATTTTCCTTCTTGTGTGCATTGTTCTCTTTCTATGATTGTGATCTTTGGTTTGTTTGATTCTTTATGTCCATTATTTTGTGTATTTATGCATTTATATGATTGAGGCCATTATTTCATTTAGCTCACTTACCCAAATAGCCTTACCTTTTATCTTCCATTGTTAGCCAATTTTGAGCATACGCTTAACCCAATTGTTCTTTATTTTAGCACATTACAAGCCTAAAGCGGAAAATAATAAAAGTCCCTAGTTTGGATCTTTGATTAGCTTAGGCTAGTGAGAGTGTTTATCATTCAAGTGTGGGAAAACTTGGGACATTGGTGGGGATAAAAGGGTGTATTGTATTGTTGTTGGTAATATTGGGAATTGGGTACATGCTCATGTGTTAATTAAATGTAAAATAATATGCATTGATACTTTTGTATATACTTTATTGTAAAAAGAAAAAAATGAGAAAATAAAAAGAAAGAAAAAAATATATGTAGATATCAAAAGTAAAAGAAAAAAATAGAAAGAAAAGAAAAAAGAAAAGAAAAGTAATAAAAAGAGGACAAAATGCCCCAAGTGAAGCTCAATAATAATCAATGCATATGTGTTGTGATCAAGAAAAAAATGCATGAGCATGTGAAAAAGTGAAGAATGGGTAGTTAGGTTTGTTTAGAATTGTATAGATTGCTATATAGGTTAGGTGGGAAGTTTAAGGTAATCAAAGATTCAAATTTCAAGTCCACTTGACCAAATATGCATCCTTACCTTGACCCTAACCCCATCACAACCTATGAAAAGACCTTATGATAGTTGTATGCATGCATGAAATAAATGTTGATTGTTAGATGAAAAACAAATCTTGGAAAGCATGATTAGGGGAGAATTCAGAGAATCGACCCTATACACTTGAGTGACTAGAGTGCAAACACTTCCGGTGACAGTTCAATGCTCAATTCCTTGATTTCTGGCTTTCATGAGCGTTCTTCTTGCAAGTCTACTTGAACTTCATTTTTATACTTGAATTAGTAGGATTCATGAATCGTTATATGATCTTGGCCCTACTTGTGCATGTATGTCTTGGAGATTGATTTATTTTTAACCAAGTAGGTAGAATCATTTTGCATTTAGTTGCATTCATATAGATAGATGCATTTAGGTTATTTGCATTGAATAAATGTCCATACCCCTTCTCTTATCCTTCTTGGTTTAGCATGAGGACATGCTATGGTTTAAGTGTGGGGAGGTTGATAAACCCCATTTTTAGGGTTTATCTTTTGTTGAATTTAGAGGGTTTTGTCAACTTTTCTCCCATGTATCCAATGAAATAGCATGGTTTTGTAAATTCTCCTTTAATTGTGCTTAAGAGTGAAAACATGCTTTTTAGGACTTAAAATAGCTAAATTTAATTCACCTCGATTCCATTAGATGCCTTAATGTGTTTGCTAAGTGATTTCAGGTTTAGGAGGCAAAAGCTGGATCAAGGGAATGAAGGGAAAAGCGGGTAGAAATGGAGAACTCATGAAGAAATGAAGGAATCGCAAAACTGTCAAGCCTGACCTCTTCGCACTTAATCGACCATAACTTGAGCTACAGAAGTCCAAACGAGGCGGTTCCAATTGCATTGGAAAGATAACATCCGGGGCTTCAAAATGATATAAAATTTATCATAGTTGTATCGCGTTTAGAGATGCGCACGTGCACTGTACACGTACGCGCCGATGTTGCACGTGACCCACTTAAGTGCAACTCGTGGCCAGCGATTTCTGGTGCATTTTGGGCCCAATCCAACTCATTTCTGAAGCTATTTAACCCATGGATTGAAGAGGGATGACACACTTAGTCATTATTAGTTTAGTTTAGATTAGTTTTTGAGGGAAAGTTAGTTTTAGAGAGAGAAGCTCTCACTTCTCTCTAGGATTAGGATTAGGTTAGATCTAGATTAGAATTTCTTAGATCTAGGTTAATTTCATGCTTAGATTTACTTTTCCTTTATCAATTCTTCTTCCTCTACCTTTCCTCTCTCTAGTTTAGCATTTAGTTCTTGTAATTATCTACTTTTATGTTGAAGCACTTTTGTTTCCTCTATTTTCTCTTTAATGCAATTTATGATTCATGTTCCTTTGTTGTTCAATTGAATTGTTGTTGTTAATTCCCTTGCAATTGAGTAGTGTAGATTTACTTTTCTTGCAATTTTATTATGCTTTCCTTTTATGCCTTCTAAGTGTTTGATGAAATGCTTGGAAGGATGTTAGAGTAGAATTTTATGCCCTTGGCTTGGGAAGGTAACTTAGGAACTCTTGAGTTACTAATGTCCAAGTGATTGATGATTGGGAGCCATTAACTCTAGGTCTCACTAATTGAATTGGTGGAGAGTTAGGACTTATGGACTTGGATTGATATAGCTCATTTTACTTTCCTTTACCTAGTTAGAGGATGACTTAATAGGGTTGATCCTTGTCAATTCTCATGTTGTGGTTAGTGATAGGGATAGAGATCCTTGACCACCAAACCTTGTAAAGACCTTTTTAGCTATTAGTTTACTTCCTTGCCATTTACATTTCATGTCTCTTATCACAAAAACCCCAAAACATACCTTATAACCAATAACAAGACACTTTATTACAATTCCTAGGGAGAACGACCCGAGGTTCCAATACTTCGGTTATTATTTTTAGGGGTTTGTTTTAGTGACAAACAATCTTTTGCATGAAAGGATTATTGCTTGGTTTAGAAACTATACTTGCAACAAGAATTCATTTGTGAATTCTAAACCATCAAAAATCCCAATCATCACCATCGCCGCATGAATTCGGCATGGTTATCCGTCGGTCGCGTATTCCTACTCTCGGCTCGAGAATGTGTACGACCTCGTCCGTGAGTGGCCATTAGGGTCTCTGTCTACACTAAACAATTGATATCAAGGTGATCAATCTCAATGTCAAAAGCCTAGTGCTTCAATTATCCCAAACAGGAGACTCACAAACAAGTATGCTATGCAATATCAAACAGATAACCTAATAGCATCAAAGAAAAAGACACACAGAGTATGCAATTAAGCACAATCGGTCCATCTCTCAGGTTCATGAGGACGAACCGCNATACCACTAAAAGTAACACCCTAGTTAGCCTAAACTTTACCTCGCGTCGTAAAGCAAAGGTTAATCAGAGATTACGACAATTCTAAGCTCGTACGTATATATAGAAAGAATTAATATACTTTAGAAGCCCGATGAAGGATATAGCTCAAAAATAGGATTTGAAAAGCACAAGACGTACTAACGAAGCTTCTAACTTAATGCACAAGAGACATATATAATATAACAAAAGATAAATATATAATATCATAAGAATCTAGCCACGGCTCGTGGAGTTTAAGCCGGCTAGCTGTATACAGACAAAACAGAATCTGAAGTTTAAAATAGCTTATACAAGTTTTTCCTCTCTCAAATACAAGCCTCTAGGCAAAAAAATATACAAAAGTGAGAGATATATAAACAAAATAAACCAAAAAGGCTCCAAGGGTAACAGGATCCTCTGCTTCTATCACCATCCAAGCAACTCACCAAGGTGGGTTGCGACCTGCATTTGAAAAACACAACAGAAATATGGTATGAGAACCGGACGTTCTCATTATGGTAACAGTGCCCAGTGATGTAGGATATAAGACCCCGGGACACCAAAGGCAATCCTAGGCTTAATATCCACCACAAGATTTATCTTAAAGCATACTAAAACATATAAGCATAATATATAAATCTTAACATAAATAAACAAGGTACTCTCTCTTAAGGGATTTCTATTCCAACCAAACACCGCTGTCCCACAGCCTTCACCAACCTATATTCCATGCGATCCCATTGCCACCGCCTTGCGAACCTCCTCAAACCCAGTAGAAAACACAATTAAGTACAATGCAATTAAAACACAAGTATACACATATATGGCAAGTAATTCAAGTAGGCAATTAGGCATGTTATACATTTAGGCAAACTCAATTAATCAAAGTAAGCAAGCATATAAGAGATGCATATGATGAATGTCTGTCCTATTGGCTCGTGATATCACTTGTCGGTCCGTAAATGCCAACCCGACACATCCTTCCGGATGTAGCCTTTTCTGCCATGCTAGAGATATAGTGCCCTGCACACTCATGCAGTAGGGAGTCTACTACGCTAGGGATATAGGCCCCGCACACTTCCTGCAGCAGAGAAAGAAATAACTACAACAAATCATGCAGCAGAAAAATCTGCCACGTCGGAGATATAGGCTCCGCACACTCTCAACAACAACTCGTCATGCAGCAGAACAATCTGCTACGCCGGAGATATAGGCTCCGCATACTCTCAACATTCATCAAGATCATCATTTCTCTTCGAGTCCTCAACTCATCACAACCATCATCAATTCATAATTTCCATTCCAAACTCATTAGTGTATCTCCTCAATTCTAGTACCATCCTTCCTTCTCACTCCACTAAACCCATACTCAGTACGGCAGAAACCTAAACCTCCGTTTGCTAACTTTTCAAAATGACATCAACCAAATCTCTAAAGTTCTTTCTCAAAATATCATACCCAAAATTCTGTCCAAAAGTCTTAAAATGATGTCATAGAAGCTTACAATCTTTTGAAGGTGAAATAGTTGAAAACAAAATTTAAATTTGAGAAATAGGGCGTGTGCGTACACACAGGGGTGTGCGTGTGCATGCCCAGGAGATTTTTAAAATGTGTGCGTACGCATAGAGGTGTGCGTATGCATAGGTACCAAAATTCACAATGTCTGTTTACTCGCACAACCTGTGTGAGCGCCCTCAACAGACTGAACTTCCCAACGTGTGCATGCGCACAGAGCTGTGCATACGCACAGGTTGCAATTCCTTATTGGGTATGTGTGCGCACAAGATGTGTTAGCGCTGTGAACAAATTGACTGCCTCTACGTGTGCGTATGCACAGGTCTGTGCGTGCGCACAAGTTAAAATTTTCGCAGAGTGTTGCTCAGGCATCTTGGCTAGTTTCACAACCCATTTTTTGTTTGTTTTAGGGTAGTTTCATACATTTCTTAGGCAATAAGTAAGTATTTGGATGAGAATTTCATGCACACCTTGATTCATGCAAACTTGGTTATTTATGTGCTTTTCCTAGGATTTTATGCAACTTTTGTTGATAATTTAATGATGCAAAGATCTTGTCGATTATAACAAACTTTGATGCAAAGGTTTCATTGATGATAGGTAAAAAGGAGGCTAAGAAAGGGAAGGCAAAGAAGCAACAAGAAGGACTTGGAAGGAAGCAAAGGGAAGCAATGTTGGAGTCAAAGTTGGTGCTCCAATGTTGCCTCAAACATTATACTCAAGAGGTGCATAGTTGGAGCCAAAGTTGGAGCTCCAACTCTGCCTCAAACGTTGGCCAAGAAAGGTGTATAGTTGGAGTTGTAGTTGGACCTCAACTATAACTCCAACTACTAAAGAAGGCAATGTTTGAGCTCCAAAGTTGGACCTCAAACTTCACCCCAAACGTTGCATGCAGAAGGCCATAGTTGGAGTCGTAGTTGAACCTCCAACTACAATTCCAACTGCACAATAAAAGGGGCTGTAGTTGAAGTTGTAGTTGGACTTCCAACTACAACTCCAACAACACATTAAAAGGGACTATAGTTGAAGTTGTAGTTGGACCTCCAACTACAACTCCAACTACACACTAAAAGGGGCCATAGTTTGAGTTATAGTTGGACCTCCAACTACAACTCCAACTACAACTATGGTGTGCAACGTTGGAGCCAAATTTGGTGCTCCAACGTTTCTAGCAATGTTAAGGGTAAATGGGTGCCAACTATGGAGGGAACGTTGGGGGTCCAACGTTACCTCCAACGTACGCGATAAAAATGAAGTATGGAGATTGGAAAAATGCGCATCGACGCGTACGTGTGGGTCACGTGTACGCGTGGATGAAGATTTTGGGCATATGGCGCGTACGCGTAGGTCACGTATACACGTGGGTAGGCTAACGTTGGTGGTCCAATGTTGGGTCTAACGTTGAGTCCAACATTGGGTTGAACTATTGGGCCAACGTTCCAGCCCTGATTTGGCAAAGTTTGATCCAACGTTTGAGTTCAAACGTTGAGCTCCAACGAGGACTCCAACGCCAATCAAACTTCAATACAAAAAGCCCCCATGCAGAGTATGAATGTTAACTCCCAAATTTCTCCATCAAAGCCACTAAAGGCCACTTCCAACTAGCTTCAACAGAGGCCAAAGGCCCACATCCAAAGTACTTGATCCAATTGAAGATGAGAAGAAGAGTATAAATAGAGGAGTGTTGAAGATTGAAGGGAGGCCCTGAGGGGGGCTCTGGGAGTTCAGAACTCTAATTATTTTCCTTTAGCTTTATGTAGTTTCTTTTTCTTGGGGGGTTGGAGAGAGGGAGTACTGTGACTCTGCACAATTTACTTTCTCTTCATTTTTAGTTTTGTTGCAATGTACTTTTCATTTTCACTTTTCATTCCCAGAGCTATGAAAAACTAAACCCCCTTCATTGGGTTAGGGAGCTCTGTTGTAATCTGATGGATCAATAGTAATTTTCATTCTTCTTCTTCTTTCTTTTCTCTTGATCTTACTTGAAAGCTTTCGGTCTTCATTCAAGCATTCAACTGTCTTGACAAAGAAATTGAATATATCTGGGTTCTATGATTTGCTTGAGAGAGAAATCATAAAATCATGCTTAAAATGTTTTCTTACATTGGATTAGGTTGGGGGTTGGATGGATATCGTGACATGTAATCCTACTAATACTTTAATCTATGAATATGTGTGGTATAATCGGTGACCATACTTCATCTCTTCCCATGAGCAATTAAATCAAGACATTGGGCAATTGTTCAAGCTTAGAGAGATTTGTGAGCCAAGACATTGGACTCCAATCACCTAAGATTGCCAAGAAGATTAATGAATGCATTGATTGAGGAAGAGATGAAAATGAACTTGATTTGGAGAATGCAACATCTCCTAAGCCCAATGGACTCCTCATTTCTGATCTACCCATTCTCTTTGCTTTTTGCTGTTTACTTTCATGCTTAATCCCCCCAGTCCCATTTATTTTTTCTGCAATTTATGATTCTGCTCTTTGATTTCTTGCTACTTACTTTCCGTCATTTACAATTCCATGCAATTTATTTTTCCCGCCATTTAATTTCTACACTTTTAAACTCAAATCTGCTTAGCTTAACTAGGACAACCCTCCAATTAAAGTTGATCAACCAACCAATCCCTGTGGGATTTGACCTCACTCTACTGTGAGTTTTTACTTGACGACAATCCAGTGCACTTTCCAGTGGAAATTTATTGAGAGACAAGTTTTCGTGCATCACAGAGGTGTGGGTGCGCACAAGGCTGTGCATGCGCACATACTAGAAATCATACAATTCTGTAACGCTACAAAATTTCATATTTCAACACCAATTTTTGAATGATCATAACTTCCTCTACAAAAATCCAAATTTTGCAAGCTTTATATCGATTTGAAGAATTTTCAATAAGCTTTTATTTCAAACAAATTTCAACCAATTTTGAAAACTGAGAAATAAGTTATGATCAATCAAAGTTCGCCAAAAACCAACTTTTACCAAAAGTTCACAATTCACCAATTTCCTCATTTTCACAACTCAAAACAACCAAAAGCATATAACACCATTTCAAACTCCATTTCTCATCAAAATATACACTTTATATCATTTTACACCATTCCCAACCATCAAACCTCAAATGTGTCACATTATAATCGATCCTCATTTACCTTTTCCAACCACATTACTATTTCATTAAATCTCAACATCACATATATCATTAACATTCACTTTTCAATCCATATAATCATTCATCATCATCATAGTATCATCAATCATCACAATTACTCAAATTTATGAACCCATCTTAAATCATCATACATCATCATTCAACAACTCAACAATCATTTAATTCCAAACCTATCCTATGGGTCACTAGCCTAAGTGTCCATGAATATTATGTACTACATAGAGGAAACCGAAACCATACCATGGCCGATTCCTAATATGCCAAAAACCCAAAATGAGCACAAGCTAAGCTTTCAACCTCAATCCAAGCCACCAATCACTTCAACAAGCATCAACAATCACCAACAAGCTCCAATATTCAAGCTAATACCACACATGTTCCATAAATCAAACCTAGGGTTTCATATATACACAAAACCACAAGAGATCAAGTGTGCTCACCTTACCAAAAGAGGATTAGGTCAAAACCCAATGAGAATCAAGTGCTAGAGTGTACCTAAACACCCAAAATCACAATATTTCACTCAAAACCAAACCAAAAACTCGAAATTCACAAGGGCACGAAAACTGGGCAGAGAATCTCGAAAAACTTATCACAAGGCTTAGCTAAAAGTGACGGGCTCAGCAAGAGCTTCGCATAGCCGCCGACGGCATGCAAATCGAAGCACCGTAGCTCGAGTTATGGTCAAAAGAGTGAGGAGATGAATAGAGTTTCTTCTATCCTCTCCCCTCTTCTCTTGCAGCTGTGTTATGTGTGTTTGAAGAAGAATGAGCTGAATGGGGCTCATTAAAGAGGGTTTTATATGCTGGGCTTGGGCCCGATCTAACCCGTTAGCGTTTTTAGCCCGTTTGGCCCAACTTCGGGCAAAACCTTTAAAATTAACGCCGGTTTCTGACTTCTAATATTTTTCTATGGTTTTTCACTGTTTTCACTTTTTCTCACCCAGCACCGGGCAAACTTGAACCGGTTCAACCGGTTCGACTGCTGGTTTACGGTTTTTCACAGTTTGTCGCTGAAAACACATTTTCTGACTCAGAAGGACCTACTGAGTCCAAAAGTCATATTCGCTTCCCCAAATTCTCATCATAACTTTTTGGAACCTAATTTGGGAAATTAAACTATTCTATTCTAATTAAACAATTTTTCATGAAAACCCCGGTTCTTACACGTAGGATTTCCATACATGCCATTGGGGCAAACAACTGAGTTGAAGCCTCAATTGGTCACTCTGGTACAACAGAACTACCAGTTTCATGGACTTCCATAGGAAGATCCAAACAAGTTCCTATCTGACTTTCTACAGATATGTGATACTATTAAGACTAATGGAGTAAATCCAGAAGTCTACAAGCTCATGCTCTTTCCTTTTGCTGTAAGAGACAGAGCAAAGCTATGGCTGGATTCTTGATGCCAGGGCATCTTGGCCAGTTTCACTGACCTTTTCTTTACTATTTTTAGGTTAGTTTCATGCATTTCTTTAGGAAATAAGCTAGTTTTGGGTAAATATTCACTCATGCCTTGACTCAAGCATACATTATGCATTTTACATGATTTCATGAGGATTTTACATAAGTTTAGTGACAAATATTATGTTGCATTACTCATGACTTGGACTAGAGCTTTGATGCACTTTGTTGCTTGATTTCAGGACCAAAAAGAAGCAAGAAAAGGGGGAGGTAACTTGCAAAGATTAATGAGAAAAGTGATTGCCAATAACAATCTCAAAAAGCCATCAATGCCCACGTTAGAGAGTCACGTTAACCAAGTTAACGTGAACTCTAACGTGGAGAAAAGAACTTGAGCCAACGTTAGTGACACTCAACATTGTCACTAACGTTGGCCTATGGTGCTAAGTGGCCACGTTAGAAGCCACGTTAACCTAGTTAACGTGGCCTCTAACGTTAAGGGGGAGGGAGAGAAGCCAACATTAGTGACACTCAACA
>NC_029793.2:72728940-72729662 GCF_000816755.2 Arachis ipaensis
TGACGACAACTTCGGTACACTTGCCGAAGGAAGATTTGTTGAGAGACAAGTTTTCCCCGCATCAAGTTTATGGCGCCGTTGCCAGGGATTGATTGTGCATCAACAATGATTAGCTTGGAAGATCACTAGATTGAGCATTTTATTTTGTGTATTTCATTTTCTGTTTAAGTGATTTACATTTTGTTTTAGTTAAACTTATTCCCTTCTCCATCTACTCTTTTGTTTTTCTTTGTTATTTTCAATTCTGTTTGCTAACCCACTAACTGTTTGATATATTGCATCACCCACAAGTAACATCAATTCTGACATAAATACTGTCTGCACCTATCTTCTCTGCTTGTACTTGTTGGTTGTATGACAGGGAGAAGAAGTGGGGCTTCAACTTCCTTTGATTCTGAACCAGAGAGAACCTTCCTTAGACTAAGGAGGGAGGCAAGAGGAAAACGAGTAGTTGGTGCTGAAGAAGAGGAGGAACAGTTTGAGGAATACTTTGAACCAAACATGGAAGAAAACATGGAAAATCATCATGAAGAAGAGACTCACAACCATGGCAGAGGAGGTGGAGTAAATCATGCTGGGGAGGATAGAAGAGTTTTGGGCTCTTACATTAATCCAAACCCAGGCAATTGTGGAAGTAGCAACCAAAAGCCAACAATCTATGCCAACAACTTTGAACTTAAACCACAGCTCATCACCCTTGTTCAGAACAACTGTTCGTTTGG
>NC_029793.2:72729748-72731235 GCF_000816755.2 Arachis ipaensis
AAGAAGAAGACCATTGAGGAAGCCATAGATGTTATTGAAATAGTAGTGGAAAACGACTACTTCTATGCTTCCGAAAGAGGGAACACAAGAGGAGTGATGGAGCTAAACAATGTAGATGCTCTGTTGGCCCAAAACAAGCTCATTACCCAGTAGCTAGCTGACCTCACCAAGAAGATAGAGATGAACCAAGTAGCAGCAATCTCCACTTCATCAACAACACAAGAAGGAGTAAACCAAGAAGCAGAAGGGAGTCAGGAGCAAGCCAACTACATTGGGAATTCACCAAAGAAAAACTATGATCCATACTCCAAGACTTACAACCCTGGATGGAGAAATCACCCGAACTTTGGGTGGGGAAGTGAGCAAGATCAAAACCAAGACCAGAGACGTTACAACTCTAACAACAATGCAACTCACCAACAATTCACCCAGAGGACATCTCAACACCCCCACAACAACAACTCTCCACATACTTATCAAAACCAAAACAGCACATCTGCTCCGAACCACTCATCAATTGATGATAGGCTCTCTAAGATTGAAGCCTTACTTGAAGGAATAAGCCAAGAGATTCAAGAAAATAAGGTGTTCAAAGAGGAGGTGCGAGCCAATATTAAGAACCAGGGAGAAACCATTAGGAAGCTAGAATTCCAGGTGGGATATTTAGCTGAGAAGATTCCCAAACCTACTGATATCTTCCCAAGTGACACTGAGAAAAACCCCAAGGGAGAAGCAAAGAAAGTAAGATGGGAAGATTGCAAAATGGTCACTACAAGTGATCAAGAGATTGAAGACAAGCAAGGAAAAATGTGCAAACAACCTGAAGACAACTCAACAAAGGAGGAGTATTGGGAAGACCGTTCCTAGCTACGGCCAGAGCACTTATCGATGTAGAGAAAGGGGAGCTAATATTGAGAATTCATGATGAACAACTCAGCTTCAATGTCTTCAACTTCTCACAAGAAACAGATCAATAGGACAAGGAACTAAGCACAAACGATAAGGAGACACTGAAGGAGGAGACAAGCACTGAAGCACAGCTAGTTCATTCTGAAACCCCCTCAATTGATAAACAAGGAAAACAGCAACTACCACAGCTCAAGAAAAAATTGGAGGAACCCAAACCTCTAGAGGCAGGTGAAGACAGCATCACAACTCCTTGGAGAAAAGAGGTTACCAAGGGGAAGGCAACCTCAAAAGAAACAAAGAAGAAGGTACCAAGGAAATGGAGGAACAAGAAGATCCCTACGGAAGATTTCTCTCCAGGGGATAGAGTTGTCTCATCTTACTTCCCAGATATTCCTCCTAATCTCCCTACTGTACCATCTCAGTTACCTAAGGTCTTCACTATCAACAGAGTTCTTTCCCTGGAACATGTGGAGATCATTGATCCAACCAATGGATACAAATTCACAACAAGAGGGGAGGACTTTAAGCACTACCAACCACCATGATGAAGGAAAAACGTCAAGCTAGTGACGCTAAAG
>NC_029793.2:72731277-72732532 GCF_000816755.2 Arachis ipaensis
GCCTGAGTTGCCTACAAAAAGAAGAGACCCAGGAAGTTTTCATATCCCTTGTGCCATAGGTGAAAATATGTTCGACAGAGCACCATTGATCCAACCAATGGATACAAATTCACAACAAGAGGGGAGGACTTTAAGCACTACCAACCACCATGATGAAGGAAAAACGTCAAGCTAGTGACGCTAAAGAAGCGCTTCATGGGAGGTAACCCATGTTTTATATGCTTTCAGAAGATTATGAATAAGTCTATCTTTATGAGCTTCAATCCAAACTTAACGAACAATTGGTGAAAATCTTCTTATGTAGAATATAGTGAGGAACAAATTTGGTGTTCAAAGCAAACCAAGTTACATGCGAGTCTTGGGAGCTTTGAACACAAAAACGTTTCATCACATTGCTTCAAACTAAGTTTGGTGTCACCTTATGGTGCCACCAAAATGCATATAAGGAACCACCAATAGTTAGTTAGTTAGTTGAAAGTCATAAACAAACAATCAAATCCTTTCTTTCAATTTATTCTAGCCGTAGAGTTTTAATTTTCTTATATATTAATTCCCTTGTTTCAAATCTTTATAGGAAAGGAAAAGAAGCATGAAAAGGGATTGATTGGACAATTAAATGGGGGAGATTTCGCCACTTAATGAAGAGCACTACACACATGTCTCAAGAGGGAACGCATGGGAAAACGTTGCCATGCAACATTGGAGAAAGAAGACCCTTGAAGACCGAACCAATCACTCTCATTAAAGTGATGATCCTTGTCTTCCCTTCATACACAACCCCATCCGTTGATCTAGTAAACATTCATGCAATCCACACCCTTCATCCACTCATGATTTTCTTATATAAGTGAACCGTAGTGCATGCTCACTCCTCACATTCAAATCCCAACTCTCCACACTTCTATTGGCACACTAAACCCTTCATCACAAATTGCTTTAACCAACCCTCTCTTCATCTATCCGAAGCCTCAAACCCCCTCAAACAACAATTCAAGCCATGGCATCATCAAGCTCAAAGAGGCAAAAGAGGAAAGGGCCTATGGAGAGTGCTCCTTTTGATGACAAGAGATTCAAGACTGCCTTTCATGAGCATGAATTTGAGCAGATAAGTGCCAGAAGGATATTGCCAGAATTAATCTTCCAAATCAATGCCAATGAATCACCACAGATTTGGAGAAAAATCGAACAGAGGGGGTGGCAATTGCTCACCAGTCCAGAGGGGAAAATCAATGGAAACCTCATCAAAGAATTCTAT
>NC_029793.2:72734154-72798627 GCF_000816755.2 Arachis ipaensis
AAAGGGTGGTTTGAGCTTGTAAGGAGGTCCATTCTACCAGCTGCTAATAATTCAGAGGTTAACATCAATAGAGCCACTATGGTACAATTCTTAGTACAAGGTGGGGAAATCAAAGTGCATGAGCTCATTGCCGAAGGGATTCAAGAGTCAGCTGAGAAAGCTGACTCAGGTGCCAGACTTTGGTACCCCAGCACCATTCTCCGCTTGTGCAACAAGGCCAAGGTAATATTTGAGGACAGCAACCCAGACTGGGTGAACCCAGGGAGGCCAGTCACACTCGAGCGAATGGTCTATACCACACCGCCTCAGCAACTAAGAAGGCCACATATAGGAAGGCAAAGGGCCCAGGAAGGAGCTCGTCAAGAAGAATACCATCAGGAAGAATATCAACAAGAAGAGCATCATGACCCAACCAACTTGAATATGACTCACCTTCTAAGAGCCATTGAAGATTTAGGACAGAGACATATGGAAGGACAAGAGCAAATACTGAACCGGCTGAGTCAATAGGAAGCATGGCAAAAACAACAAATGGAGCAGCAGCAGGAACAATACTCCCAGCTCACTCAAGTCATCAACCAAGTGAATGAGAAGCAAGAGATTCAAGAGAAGCTCTTGCAAGAGCTCAACTAGCGGTAGATAGCCCAAATGAAAACTTTCAATGAGTTCAGTGTACTCAATGAAGGAAGGCAACTACATAGGGAGGAGTTCTATGTAAACACTCAAGCCGAGTTGAACTACATGACCACTAATATGCATCATCTACACTATGCCATCCCCACATATGATGAGGTCCAAAAAGAATTTGTAGACAAGTTTCCTTCTGAATAGGTCCATGATTCTGGTTTAAATATCACTGCATCATTTCCTTATTTACTTGTAAGCTTGTCCCTTTTTATCAAATGAAGAAGAGAATGTTTATGTTCTTAAAAGACCAGAGTAGGGTTCCTAATGTGGAAGTGCATTCATGAATCTTTGGGATAGTCATAAGTTAGCTAAGTTGGTTCAACCACAAGGCTAGGAGGATAACTATCTATCCTGAATACTTTGCTTTGGATACACTCATGAGACTAAGTTAATGACAAGATCCTAAGAAGAGAAAAGGGAAAGAACAATGGAAGTGAAAAACAAAAGAAAAAGAGTAAGCAATAAGGCTAGGCATCAATGTTTTAATCTTGAGGCAAGTGTCTGTGGTGCTCCTGTGTGAGAGATCTACTTGGATGAATAAGCTCTTAGGGGTGCTTTATCACTTGGTAACTTGGGTTAACTAACCCGGGATTATCAGCTGAAAATCCACTGTCAAGAGTAACCCTCACTACAGAGCATTTAGTAACCCAAAGAGGTACTGGACACCAAGGTCTCAAGAAAAGAAAATAAATAAACTAAATTCATTACTCATGACTTGGACTAGAGCTTTGATGCACTTTGTTGCTTGATCTCAAGACCAAAAAGAAGCAAGAAAAGGGGGAGGTAACTTGCAAAGATTAATGAGAAAAGTGATTGCCAATAACACTCTCAAAAAGCCATCAATGCCACGTTAGAGAGTCACGTTAACCAAGTTAACGTGAACTCTAACGTGGAGAAAAGAAGTTGAGCCAACGTTAGTGACACTCAACATTGTCACAAACGTTGTCAATTACTCATAAGTGGCCACGTTAGAAGCCACGTTAACCTAGTTAACGTGGCCTCTAACGTTAAGGGGGAGGGAGAGAAGCCAACGTTAGTGACACTCAACATTGTCACTAACGTTCCAGTGTGCCCCTTCTTGCTTCACGTTAAAGCTCACGTTAACTAGGTTAACGTGGCTTCTAATGTGGCCTTTGCCATCCTTCGAGGACGTTAGTGACATTCAACATTATCACTAACGTTCCATTGTGCCCCTAGGTCTCACGTTAGGGTCCACGTTAACTAGGTTAACGTGGCTTCTAACGTGGCCACTTATGAGTAATTGCCAACGTTAGTGACAATGTTAAGTGTCACTAACGTTCTCGAACTATTATTCTCACTAAATATTAACACCCCTAACGTCCTGAACTAAAGTCTCTGCCCACTTCGCACTTTCTCTCTGCAAGTAAAGCCAAGCCCAAATAAAGAAAGGAATTGCTTCAAACTCAAGATCCAAAGGCCCAAGACTTGAAGAATCACACTAGAAGCTGAGAAGAGTAGTATATATAGGAGTAGCTTTGAATTGAGAAGGAGTTCTGGAAGGCTGGAAAAAAAGAGAACTACTCTCTATATTTACTTTCTTTGCAATTTCTAGTTTTATGATGTATTCTCCATCTTTGTTTTCATTTTCAAGATCTATGAACAACTAAACCCCTTTCATTGGGTTAGGGAGCTCTGTTGTAATTTGATGGATCAATACTAATTTTCATTATTCTTCTTCTATCTTTCCTCTTGATTTTACTTGAAAGCTTTCGATCTTCATCCAATTTAGTAGTTATCTTGGAAGAGAAGCTATTCAAACTTGGATCTCTTTTGAACCTTGGAAGAGGAATGAAGAGATCAAGCTAGAAATGCTTTCTCATGCTGGACCAAATTGGGTTTGGATGGGTATGTTACTGTAACCCTCTCAATACTTGGTTTGGGAAATGCATGTGGTATAATCAGTGACCATACTTCATCTCTTCTCATGAGCAATTGACCAAGGAATTGGCTATTGATCAAGATTTGAGAGATTGAATTGCAAGGAATTGTAATTCAATCACTTAAGATTGCCAAGGAGATCAATGAGTGCATTGATTGAGGAAGAGATGAAAATGAACTTGATCCGGAGAATTGCAGCATCTCCTAAGCCCAATGAACTCCCCATCTCTAATCTTACGCATTCTCTTTAATTTCTGCGATTTACTTTTATGAGCAAATCCCCCATTCCCATTTATAATTCTGCAATTTATTTTCAGTCATTTACTTCCATTCATTTAATTCTAGCATTTACTTTTCTGTTATTTACTTTCTTGCCATTTTATTTTCTGCAACTCTTAACCCAATTTCTGGATTCGCTCAACTAGAACATTCTTCTAATTAAAGTTGCTTGATCAATCAATCCCTGTGGGATTCGACCTCACTCTATTGTGAGTTTTTACTTGACGACAACTTCGGTACACTTGCCAAAGGAAGATTTGTTGAGAGACAAGTTTTCCCCGCATCAATTCTCAGCCTAAAGAAAGCCTAGATAGTTAGGAGAAGGTGGTCAATGGATTCTTAACCAATTTTTTTCCACCTTAAAAGCTGAGCAAGCTTAGGGTCGAAGTATAAACCTTCAGACAGAAAGAGGGTGAATCCCTCTATGAAGCTTGGGAAAGATACAAGCAATTGATCAGGAGGTGTCCTTCTAACATGATTTCAGATTGGACTATGTTAAATATTTTCTATGATAGCTTATCTGAGATGTCCAAGATAGCATTAGAACACTCTGTAGGTGGATCCCTCCACTTGAAGAAGTCGCCTAAAGAGGCGCAACATCTCATTGACGTGGTTGCTAACAACCAGTACATGTACACTTCTAAAAGGAACCCTATGAACAATGGGGCTACACAAAAGAGAGGTGTCCTAGAGGTAAGAACCTTAGAAACCATTTTAGCTCAAAATACGCTCATGTCCCAGCAGATCAACATGATCACTCAGCACTTGAGTGGGACGCAGAACTCAGAGGCTTACTGTCCAGAGACAGCCTATGATGTGGACCCAGGTGATAGCGCCTGGCCACCATAGAAGGTTAACTACATGGGAAACTCTTCTAGAAACTCCAACAATAATCCCTATTCAAATACTTTAAATCAGGATTGGAAGAACCACCATAACTTTGGGTGGAGAGATGATAGAGAGGATTTATACCGGTTTGGAATTCCACAAAATAATTCTGTTGTTAGTATAGTCCAAACCAATAGTCAATCCTCGAATCAAATTAAATTTATGGTTTTGTCACAAAGAACAAACCCCAATTAGGAATTAACCGAATTATTTAGACTCCGGGTCGTCTCACGAGGAATTGCAATGAAGTGCTCAATTATTGGCTATGAGGATGCAAGGGGGATTTGATTTGATATTTGACAAGAAAATATAAATGACAAGAAAGTAAATCAAGCAAGTAATTAGAGAAAGCAATTAATAAAGAGAGACATTCATGGCAAAGATTGAGATCATAGGCTTTCTATCCTAGTCATGCAATGATTAATTCATCTTATTTAGTCAACTCCAACAAATAGGGAGAAAGTCAAACAAGACTAATCAATCGTACCATAATAATAACAAGAATTTATCTTATTACGTCATCTCCAACATTGGAAGAAGGTATCATATTATCTTCCATGAGAGAAAGTCTAATAAGACTAGCTAATCTCAATCCAAAAGTCCTAATCAACTTACTAATTAAATTAGCAAAAGATTAGCGTCAATGGAAACAATATTAGCTAACAACTCTAGATCACCAACATAAGTTGGGTTTTCATTACTCAAGATTGCCTAATTACTCTTTCCAAGCCAAGAATGCTCAAAATCTACTCTAACATCCAACCAAGCATATTGTCAAACACTTGGAAGGCATGCATGGAAAGCATAGTAAAATGTGCAAGAAATATAAATCTACCAACTATCAATTGCAAGAAAAGTAAATCAACAACTCAATTCATCAAAACAAAGAACATCAAACATTAAATTGCATTAAAAGAAAATGGAAATCCAATAAGGGTTCATGAACATAAAAGCAACAAATTAAAGGAAATGATCAAGAGAAACTAAGAAGATTGAGATGTAATAACAAGGAATTAACAAGGGAAAACTAAATCAAAACAAGAATTGAAAGTGGATTTAAGAAAATTAAACCTAAACTACCCTAAATTCTAGAGAAAAGAGAGAGCTTCTCTCTCTAGAATTCTACCCTAAAACATGATAAAAACTAAACTATGACTACTTGGTTCATTCCCCCTTCAATCCTTGGGTTCAATAGCATTAGAAATGAGTTGGATTGGGCCCAAAATGAGCTAGAAATCGCTGGGGGCGATTTCATTAAAGTGGACCCACGGGCAGAATCGGCGCGCACGCGTACATGGCGCGTGCACGCCCCAGAGTGCGAAGCAACATATAGCAAAATTTATATCATTTCGAAGCCCCGGATGTTAGCTTTCCAACGCAACTGAAACCGCTTCATTTGGACATCTGTAGCGCAAGTTATGGTTGATTGAGTGCAAAGAGGTCAGGCTTGACAGCTTTACGGTTCCTTCATTTCTTCATGAGTTCTCCCACTTTGCATGCTTTTCTCCTCACTTCTTCCATCCAATACTTGCCTTATGAACCTGAAATCACTCAACAAACACATCAAGGCATCAAATGGAATTAAAATGGATTAAAATCACCAATTTAAGGGCCTAAAATCCATGTTTTTACACTTAAGCACAATTCAATGGAGAATTACAAAACCATGCTATTTCATTGAATAAATATGAGAAAAGGTGATAAAATCTCCCAAAATAAGCACAAGATAAACCACAAAATTGGGTTTTATCAAATCTCCCCACACTTAAACCAAGCATGTCCTCATGCTAAGAATAAAGAAGGACAAGAAAAGGGTATGAACATTTATTCAATGCAAATAAACTATATAAACCTATTTACATGCATGCAACTAAATGCAATATGATTCTACCTACTTAGTTAAAAGCAAATCAATCTCCAAGAATATATATCAAGTAGGGCTAAGTAGTATGATAACTCATGAATCCTACCAATTCAAATATCAAAATAAAGTTCAAATAGACTTGCAAGAAGAGAGCTCATGAAAGCCGGAAACAAGGAATTGAGCATCGAACCCTTACCGAAAGTGTATCCGCTCTAGTCGCTCAAGTGTATAGGGTCGATTCACTCAATTCTCTTCTACTCATGCTTTCCAAGATTTGTTTTTCATCTAACAATCAACAATTATTCAATGCATGCAGACATTCATCATGAGGACTTATTCATAGGTTGTAATGGGGCTAGGGTAAAGGTAGGATGCATATGGTCAAGTGAGCTTGAAATTTGAATCTTTGATTAACCTAAGCTCTCACCAAACACATATAACAACCTATACAATTCTAATACACAACCTAGCTACCCATGATTCCTACTTTTTCACATACTCATTCATTCTCTTTAATTCACATTCCATATGCATTGATTTTTATTGAACTTTACTTTGGGGCATTTTTGTCCCCTTTTTATTTCTGTAGTGATGTGCTACAATTAAGAATAAAAGGGATTCAATAGGCTCAAATTTGGATAAGATTGAGATCATAGGCTTTCTATCCTAGTCATGCAATGATTAATTCATCTTATTTAGTCAACTCCAACAAATAGGGAGAAAGTCAAACAAGACTAATCAATCATACCATAATAATAAAAAGAATTTATCTTATTACGTCATCTCCAACATTGGAAGAAGGTATCATATTATCTTCCATGAGAGAAAGTCTAATAAGACTAGCTAATCTCAATCCAAAAGTCCTAATAAACTTACTAATTAAATTAGCAAAAGATTAGCATCAATGGAAATAATATTAGCTAACAAATCTAGATCACCAACATAAGTTGGGTTTTCATGACTCAAGATTGCCTAATTACTCTTTCCAAGCCAAGAATGCTCAAAATCTACTCTAACATCCAACCAAGCATTTTATCAAACACTTGGAAGGCATGCATGGAAAGCATAGTAAAATGTGCAAGAAATATAAATCTACCAACTATCAATTGCAAGAAAAGTAAATCAACAACTCAATTCATCAATAGAAAGAACATCAAACATTAAATTGCATTAAAAGAAAATGGAAATCCAACAAGGGTTCATGAACATAAAAGCAACAAATTAAAGGAAATGATCAAGAGAAACTAAGAAGATTGAGATGTAATAACAAGGAATTAACAAGGGAAAACTAAATCAAAACAAGAATTGAAAGTGGATTTAAGAAAATTAAACCTAAACTACCCTAAATTCTAGAGAGAAAAGAGAGCTTCTCTCTTTAGAATTCTACCCTAAAACATGATGAAAACTAAACTATGACTACTTGGTTCATTCCCCCTTCAATCCTTGGGTTCAATAGCATCAGAAATGAGTTGGATTGGGCCCAAAATGAGCTAGAAATTGCTGAGGGCGATTTCATTAAAGTGGACCCACGGGCAGAATCGGTGCGCACGCGTACATGGCACATGCGCGCCCTAGAGCGCAAAGCAACATATAGCGAAATTTATATCATTTCGAAGCCCCGGATGTTAGCTTTCGAACGCAACTACAACCGCCTCATTTGGACCTCTGTAGCTCAAGTTATGGTTGATTGAGTGCGAAGAGGTCAGGCTTGACAGCTTTACGGGTCCTTCATTTCTTCATGAGTTCTCCCACTTTGCATGCTTTTCTCCTCACTTCTTCCATCCAATACTTGCCTTATGAACCTGAAATCACTCAACAAACACATCACGGTATCGAATGGAATTAAAGTGGATTAAAATCACCAATTTAAGGGCCTAAAAAGGATGTTTTTACACTTAAGCACAATTCAAGGGAGAATTACAAAACCATGCTATTTCATTGAATAAATGTGAGAAAAGGTGATAAAATCCCCCAAAATAAGCACAAGATAAACCACAAAATTGGGGTTTATCAAGAGACCAGCAGAAGCCTCAACAAGGCTTCAATAATAATTAGAATGGAATGAACCAGAACAGGTTCAATAACAAACCATTCAAATTATCTCAGCAGATAATAGAGACATCCAAGCAGAGTCTCTCTGACTTGGCTGCTATAGTCTCCAACCTCTCCAAGACCACTCACAGTTTTATGGCTGAAATTAGGTCTTTCATTTGGAACTTGGAGATACAGGTTGGTCAGCTGAGCAAGAGGATCCTAGAGATCCCTTCCAACACTCTTCCAAGCAATACAGAGGTAAATCCGAAGGAAGAATACAAGGCCCTCACTATGGAGGTTGTGATAGAACCCAAAGAGGAGCCTGCTATAGAGGAGCTCAAGGAAATTAGAGCTCATGAGGAGGCTGGGAATGCCACGTTTCACGCCCCTTTGCTGAGAGAGGAACCTGAAGAATACTCTTCTTTAGAAAAGGATGAAGAGTCCAAGGAAGAGCAAATTGCTCGGTACCTGACCATCCTCACGAAGCTGAAAGCCAACTCTTCTCATGCAAAGGCGTTAGAAAAGGAAGATGAGCCTGTGATACTGGCTAAGGAGTGCAGTGCCTTGGTCCAGAAAAAGATTCCTAAAAAGCTACCGGATCCTAGAAGCTTCCTGATTCCCTGTACTATAAGGACCATCACCTTTGAGAAGGCACTATGCGACCTTGGCTCAAGCATCAATTTGATGCCTCTATCTGCAATGAAGAGGTGAGGAATTCTAGAGGTGCAGCATGCCACAATCTCATTGGAGATGGCAAACAAGACCCTAAAAAGGGCGTATGGTATGGTGGAGGATGTCTGATGAGCGGATAATTTATACGCTTTTTGGCATTATTTTTAGGTAGTTTTCAGTATGTTTTAGTTACTTTTTATTATATTTTTATTAGTTTTTAAATAAAAATTACATTTCTGGACTTTACTATGAGTTTGTGTGTTTTTCTGTGATTTCAAGTATTTTCTGGCTAAAATTAAGGGACCTGAGCAAAAATCTGATTCAGAGGCTGAAAAAGGACTGCAGATGCTGTTGGATTCTGACCTCCCTGCACTCGAAATAGATTTTCTGGAGCTACAGAAACCCAATTGGCGTGCTCTCAATTACGTTAGAAAGTAGACATCCTAGACTTTCTAGCAATATATAATAGTCCATAATTTGCCCGAGTTTTGATAATGCAAATTAGCGTTTGAACACCCACTTTCTATCCTATTCTGGCGTTAAACGCCAGAACTGGCATAAAAGCTGGAGTTAAACGCCCAAACTAGCACCAAAGCTGGCATTTAACTCCAAAAAGAGTCTCTACATGTGAAAGCTTCAATGCTCAGCCCAAGCACACACCAAGTGGGCTCCAGAAGTAGATTTCTGCACTATCTGCACTTAGTTACTTATTTTCTGTAACCCTAGCTACTAGTTTAGTATAAAAACCACTTTTAGTGATTTATTTGATATCTTTGATCAGTTCTATGCTATCAGAGATCATATTGTACACGTTTGGAGGCTAGCCTCACGGCTATGCCTAGACCTTTCACTTATGTATTTTCAATGGTGGAGTTTCTACACCCCATGGATTAAGGTGTGGAGCTCTGCTGTTCCTCATGAATTAATGCAAAGTATTATTGTTTTTCTATTCAACTCAAGTTTATTCTTATTCTAAGATATTCATTCACACACAAGAACATGATGACTCTGATGATCAAGTGACACTCATCACCATTCTCACTTATGAACGCATGCCTGACAAACACTTCCGTTCTACATGAAAACAAGCTTGAATGCATATCTCTTAGCCTCCTGGTTCACGATCAGAGTCTTGGTGGAAGGGATGACTGTGACGAGCTTCAAACTCGCGAGTGTTGGGCGTAGTGACAGATGCAAAAGGATCAATGGATCCTATTCCAACATGAGTGAGAACCGACAGATGATTAGCCGTGCGGTGACAGTGCATTTAGACCATTTTTACTGAGAGGATGAACGGTAGCCATTGACAACGGTGATCCCCCAACATACAGCTTGCCATGGAAAGGAGTATGAATGATTGGATGAAGACAGTAGGAAAGCAGAGATTCAGAAGCAACAAGCATCTCCATACGCTTATCTGAAATCCACCAATGAATTACATAAGTATTTCTATCTTATTTATATTTTATTTATATTTTAAATTCTCAAAACTTCATAACCATTTGAATTTGCCTGACTGAGATTTACAAGGATGACCATAGCTTGCATCAAGCCGACAATCTCTGTGGGATCGACCCTTACTCACGTAAGGTTTATTACTTGGACGACCCAGTGCACTTGCTAGTTAGTTGTGCGGAGTTGTGAAAAAGAGTTGAGATTACGATTGTGTGCACCAAGTTTTTGGCGCCATTTCAGAGATCACAATTTCATGCACCAATGTCCTAGTAAAGGTTGAGGACTTTTACATCCCTATAGACTTTGTGATTCTAGACACTGGGTAGGATAGAAATGAATCTATCATTCTTGGAAGGCATTTCCTAGCCACTGCTAAGGCCATAATTGATGTGGAAAGAGGAGAGCTAGTCCTAAGACTACATGAGGATTGCATCTTGTTCAAGATCTCCAACCCTCAATCTCCCTCTGACAGAGGTGGTACCATTGTGCAACACATTGTGTTCTAGCATTCCCTTTCAGTGCAAAGCTTTACAGATCCCCCAGACACCAACTTTAAGTTTGGTGTTGGGCAACCATAATCAAGCACTGGGAAGAAAGGTACTAAAAAGAAGGTACCTAAAGGCTGGAAGGACAAGAAGATCCCCACTGAAGGCCTCTCACCTGGAATGAGAGTTGTCTTCATTAAGAATCCAGTCATTCCACACACAATGAGCATAATCCTATCTCTAGAGCATGTGGAGCTCATTCATGAGAGCACAGGTAGAAAGTCCACTGTAAGGGGTGAAGATCTGAGCCCCTACTTACCTCCGTAATGGAGCTGTCTATCAAGCTAATGACGGTAAAGAAGTGCTTGTTGGGAGGCAACCCAACCATGATTAGGGTACTATTATTTCTTTTCTTTTTGTTTATTCTCATTTAATTTTGTCTTAATTCATTCTTTATGGTTTTTCTTTGCTTTTTGATGGAGATATTCAAAACTAAAAATAGAACACCCTGGGGAGAGTCTCATGCTGGTGTTGAATTCCATACAAGGAGAGAGCTGGGCATTCGACGCCCATACAGGAGCTAAGAAGCTCCTCTCCCTGATCCCTTCTGGGTGTTCAATGCCCACAGGGGGCATCCTGGGCATTCAACACCCCAAAGGGAGAAAGAAGCTGGCGTTGAATGCCAGGAAGGGAGTATCCTACGCGTCCAACGCCCAAAAGGGGGCAAAAGCTGGCATTGAATGCCAACCAGGGAGTAAAGGCTGGGCATTCAACGCCCTAAAAGGAGCAGATCCTAGCGTTGAATGCTAGGTAGGGGGCAGACAAGTGATTGTTCTGCAGCTATCTCATGCTAGTGGGTCCCACAGAATCTCCACCTACCACACCTTCTTTTCTCTCTTCTTTTCTAAACCTTGAAACCCACACCCTGCTTTCCCTCTTCGCCATACACCTTACCAATCATATCCACATTACCTTTTCCTCTTCCCAACACCCATCATAATCTCCATCATTCAATTCCCACCGACCTCACCCACTTCAAATTCACCGTTCTTCCCTCCCACATAACCGAACCCTATCCCTTCCACCTCTATAAATAACCTCTCATTCATCTCCACACCCTACTTTCCCTTCCTCACCCACCCCCACTTGGCCGAAAGCTTCTCTAACTTTTCCCTCTATATTTCTTCTTCATTTTACTCCCTTCTTCTCTTTTTATTACTCTTTGCTCGAGGACGAGCAAAGTTCTTAAGTTTGGTGTTGTAAAACCTTTGCTTTTTTACTTCTACCATTCCTAAGTATGGCACCAAAGACAAGTGAAGCCTCAAGAAAGAGAAAGGGAAAGGCTTCCGCTTCCTTTTCTGAACCATGGGAATCATGGAGATTCCTCACTAGAGCCCACCAAGATCACTTCTATACTGTGGTGAGGCACAAAAAGGGTGATTCCTGAGGTCTCCTTTAAGATCAAGGAGGACGAGTATCCATAAATTCTTGAAGAAATCTGGAGAAAGGACTGGGAAATTCTAGCCCATCCTATCTCAGCCATTGTCACACTAATAGTGCAAGAATTCTATGCCAATACTTGGGTCACAAAGGGGCATGACACTAGTGTTAACCCACAACCCAAGAACTACTGCACCATGGTCTGAGAGCAACTCTTGGACTTTAGCCCGAAAAGTTTGAGGATGGCATTACAATTGCCTCAACTGCAAGGTGACCCACACTCCTACACAAAAAGAGTCAACTCCGATCAGAGGTTGGAGCAAGTGCTCACAGACATCTGTGTGGATGGAGCCCAATAGAGGCTAGATGCACATGGTAAGTCTTACCAACTGAGTAGGCTTGACCTCAAGCCAGTGGCAAGAGGATGGTTAGAAATTGTGCAACACTCCATTATCCCTACTAATAACCGGTCTGAAGTTACTATTGACCGAGCAATAATGGTGCATTGCATCATGCTCGAAAATGAGTGGAGGTGCACGAGGTAATCCCTCAATAAATATACAAGGTAGCCACAAAAGCCTCCACTAAGGCAAGGCTAGCCTTCCCACATCTCATCTCTCGCATGTGCAACTCAGCTTGGATTAACATTCCAGGTGACGACCTCATTGAGAAGGATAAGCCCATCACGAAGATGAGAATGGAGAATGTCAGAGAGTCGGCACAAGGACCCCAACAAGAGACTATGCAGCTGCCTCAACCAGAAATCCTTGAGATGCCTTAAGGGATGTATTTTTCTCCCCGTGACTATTAGGATCAACTGAATACCTCAATAGGAGGGCTGAGTTCAAACGTGGAGCAGCTGAGGGTGGAGCACACTGAGCACGCCAGTACCCTCCATGAAATAAGAGAATATCAGAGACGATTGATGGAGGAGAACCAGAGGCAAGGGCGTGACATAGAGGAGATCAAACGCTCCATTGGATTCCCCACAGGAAGCAGCAACCGCCGTCACTGAGGTTGTTGAGTCCCATTATACTTCTCTATTTTATTTCTATTTTCACTACACTTTAATTTATTGTCTATTTTCTTTTCTAAGTTCATGATCACATCTAGTCATTTGTCTTTCTTTTAGTCATATTTCTGTTTTATTTTGGTTATAAGGTATCTTCTGTATCCTCACCATGCTTAAAAGAAAAATTATTTGAAAAAGAAATAGTGAGATGCATAAGTTTTAAGTACATCTTGAGTTATTCCAATTCATTTGATGTGGTGGCCTTGCATTTTCTTTCTGAATGTATGAATAAACAGTACATAATTGATATTGGAATTGAGAATTCTGGCTTTTGAAAAAACAAAAAATTTAGAGAAGTGTTATTGACTCTCTGAAAAAAAACAAAAAATATTGATTCTTGAAGCAAGAAAAGTAACAGAAAAAGAAAAAGAAAAAATAAAATAAAAAGAAAAAGAAAAAGAATGCTCATAAAAGAAAAATCAAAAGAGCAAGGATCCAAGGCTTTGAGCATCAATGGTTAGGAAGGTAAAAAATCAACCTAAGAAGCTCAAATGAGTTGCTATCCTTAACTAAATGCTTGTGGTGTAAAAGTGTCAAGTGAAAAGCTTGAGATTGAGAAGTTAAAGTCGTGATCCAAAGCAAAAGAGTACGCTTAAGAACTCTGGGCACCACTGATTGGGAATTTAAGCAAAGCTAAATTCGAATCCAAAGAGTTTCCCCAGTTAAGTGCTTGTGGCGTTTATGTATCCGGCGGTAATACGGGAAAAAAAAAACACTTAGAGCCACGACTAGGCTCAAAAAGGTGCAAAGCACCAATAGAAGTTGTGTTCAAGAATCAAGAAAAGCTAAAGTAAGAGAATCAATAATGTTCATCCGAATTCTAATTCCTAAGGATGTCAATATTTCTGAACTTCAAAGGAAAGTGAGATGCAAAAACTGTTCAGAAGCAAAGAGCTATTAGCCCCGTTCATCATTTGGAACTGAGCTTCATTGAAAAACTTTAAAACTTACTGTATCTCTTATTTTTAGTCCTACTTGTTTTTGGTTGCTTGAGGATAAGCAACAGTTTAAGTTTGGTGTTCTGATGAGCGGATATTTTATACGCTTTTTGATGTTATTTTCTTAGTGTTTTCATTATGTTTTGTTAAGTTTTGTTATGTTTTAGTAGATTTTAATGCAAAATTCACTTTTTGGATGTTACTTTGAGCTTTTATGTTTTTCTTATAATTTTAGGTAAATTTTGGGTGAATTTGGCAAGTTTTGGCAAAGCCTGATGCAGAGGCAA
Source organism: Arachis ipaensis (assembly GCF_000816755.2). Taxonomy (NCBI): domain Eukaryota; kingdom Viridiplantae; phylum Streptophyta; class Magnoliopsida; order Fabales; family Fabaceae; genus Arachis; species Arachis ipaensis. Next base: position 72,748,155 of record NC_029793.2, read on the forward strand.
AGAAAGGACAACAGATGCTGTCAGATCCTGACCTCCGTGCATTCAAATGGGAATTTCTAGAGGTACAAAGGTCCAAATGTAGCGTTTTCAATGGCGTTGGAAAGCTAACATCTAGAGCATTTCAGCAATATATAATGGGTTATACTTTTCTTTGGAAATGAAAGCCCAAAACGGGCGTTGAACGCCTAAACTACTCTTTTTCTAGCGTTCAACACCTCGAGAGAATAGAGCTCAGCGTTGAACGCCCAAAACTGGCATTCAATGCCACAAAGGGAGCAAGGCAGTAGACGCACACCCCCTAATGGGCATTCAACACCCACTCACTCAAGCTGGACGCCAAGCTCAACCCAAACACTCACCAAGTGGGCCCGGAAGTGGATTTTCGCACCTTTAGCTTAGTTTCTTTCATTATTGTAATTTCTAATTATTATTAATTTCCTTTTAAGTCTAATCATTAGTATAAATAAGGGGAGATCACCATTGTTTAGGATCCTCTCCAGCACATTCGAATTTCACACTTTATTCTCTGTACTATATGAGCAATTAAACCTCCTAGGTTAAAGTTAGAAGCTCTGCTGACTCCTATGGATTAATATAATTCCTTTTCTACTTTAATCTGTGTTTGATTCTATTCTATGATGCATTCTCTTTTTTCATCCTTATGAATCTCGATTCTACATGAGTTCCTTACGAGTCCTGACCCAGATAGTATTGAGCTACAGCTTGAGGATGCATCACGGGTTCCAACAAGTTATCTGAGCTAATTGGGGTATGTGACATAAAACCTCGTTTGTCAAGGGTAATTGAGGTTCTTGTGGCTCTAAGGGCTAGAACCATAAGAGCATCAGTCTCTGATCCGGAAGATTCGACCTTGTCTGTGGCATTTTGAGTAAGGTCAGCCTTGCCATTGAATGGATTATTCATCCTTGAAGTAGTCGATATGATGTGTTAATCCAGAAGAAGAAGCACCTACGAAGCCTTAACTAACTGCTAATTACTGTCTTTATCTTAATTCTTTATCGCTTTTGCCATTGCTTGTTTATGCGCCTACAACAACCAAAAACTATCTTTCTATTCGCCTGACTAACATCTGCAGGACAACACAGCTTGCTCAATCTGGCAATCCTCGTGGGATTCGACCCTCACTCACCTGAGGTATTACTTGGACGACCCGGTGTACTTGCCGGTTCAGTTGTGCGAGTCACAAATTCGCGCACCAAGTTGATCGGGTAGGGTTGAGATTCAACCCACACCCTACTTGACCCGCATGAGAACCTTACCTGCATCCTACCCTACCCAATGCGAATAGGATTGGCAACCCTACTCGATCGGGTTGGATCGGGTTAGGTACCCACGTATAGGGTGCATGTTTTCACCCCTAGTAAAAATATTTAGAATGCGAATTAAAACAGTAACCTTAAAGATTTTGGACCAAAGTTGGGTCAAACAAGCCAAAAGCTGAAAACAGGCCCATGTTGGGCTTTGGGTCCAAACCCGTGACATATAAGCATTACACTTAGTGAGATTTCAGCAACTCGTCCTCCATAAATGAGAGAGAGCCATGGACATGAAGAGAGGAGAGTAAGGAGCCACCATTGTTACTATTCATTCCAACATTCAAATCTACATAACTTTTGATCCGGAGCTCCGATTGACAAGCTGTTTATGGCCACACATTCATTTTAGAACGTTCTTCAATTCTATCTAGGTATTTTGGTAAGAAATCTCAAAAAGCTTGCCCAGTTCTCTATTCTCTTCAAATTCAATATTTTAGTATTGTGTAAGTTGAGATATTGTGATTTTAGTTCTTTAGGGGTGCTCTAGCATGAATTTCAAGTAGATTCCATTCTAATATCTAGTGGGTTAAGGTAAAAAAGTTTTATCCCCTTTTATTTTTCCAATTCTATGAACCCTAGGTTGATCTATGTGTGAAATTGGTAATATTAGAGTTGTTGGGTGATTTTGTACACTTTGGGAGCTTAGATCGATCTTGGAGCTATTGATTGAGGCTTAGTTGGTGTTGGATGAGTTTGGTTTTTCCAGAATGAAAAGGAAATCAAGGGTTTAGAAACCACCATCATTAAGGTATAGGTTTGAGTTTCAAGTAAGCATTATGTAGAGTTATATAAATGCCTAGGTTAATTGACTTTAGGATAAGTGTGAATTCCATTGGTTGATGTTGTGATTAGTAAATAAATGTATGTATGTGTGCTTTGAATTGAAATTTGGCTATGAGTGTGTGAAATTGTAGACTATGATGATGATCAGAGTGAAAATTGGGCCGGAGGCCGCAATTGGGTAAATTTTGGTAAGTTGGTTGATATTGATGAGTTGTTGTGATTGAATTGATTGAGTAATTGAGGAATGATGTGTTGTAGAGATTAAATTTGGTGATTTGTTTTGGGCATCATGCTAATTGGATTGAATGAGAATTTTTAAGTGGAATCGATGTGAATTGAATAATGATTAATTGCTAGGAATTGAATGTGGTAGGTATCGAATAATTATAATGTGTTTCAGGATGATGATGGAACATTGAGTATGCTTAAAATGTGCTTTGGGCTGGTTTTAAAAGAGAGGAGTTTGAGAATTTAGCATAAAAGGAGTTAATGTAGAATTTTAATAAAAGTGATTTTATCCAACTTCGATGGGCCATAACATGGCGCATGGAGTTCGGAATTAAGTGGAAGTTGTCTCAAATTCAAGATAATTAAATTACCTTTAAAATGATATAAAGATGAGGGAAAATGGAATTTTCTAGAAACAGTTATAAGGGTTAGAAGTTTTGGGTTGAAAACTGAATTTCTACAACATATCAGCTTTTTCAAAATCTGTATTCCTGCGTATGTGGATGTGTCACGTATAACAACCCGAGCTTTTGAAAATTAAATATTGAGTTATTTATGATTTATTATATTTGATAATTTTATTTAAAGAAAATTATTTTCTTAAAAAGTAATTAAATTAAATTTTATTATACTTTGACTTTAAAAACTAATAAAATTTTCTAAATAATTGAGTATTTTCATATTAAGGATTTAAAGTTTTAGTAATTGAAAATAATAAAAATTTTATACAATTTAAATTGAATAACTGAAAATCTTGATTAATATTATGAACAAAAAGAAAATTTATTTATTTATCTTTAATTTCAAATTAGATTATTTAATTACATAAAAAAAATATAAATAGTATTTTTAAAATTAATTATATTGGATTAAATTTGGTTTTAGATTAACACTCCGCTCAAACCCAAAATTTCCAATTCCAACCCCTAATTTCACCAACCCTAACAGTATTACCCAACTCACCCATATGTATACCCCCTCCTACCTGTTTACCCATCAATGAGCCACACTCACCTTTTCCTCACCACTCACTCATCTACTGCCAAACCCTTTTCCCCATATATACACAACACAGCAGATTCAGCAAACAAAAAGGAAAGAAAAAAATGAAAAGGGGGAAAAAGGGAGAGAGATATTTGAGAGAGAGTAGAGGAGATCGGAGAAGAAGGAAGGGATGGAGGGCTTTGCCGCCACCGTCGCACACCACCACCGTCATGAGGCCCAGCCACCACGCAAGGAGAGAGGGTGACGTTGATGTTGCTGCCGACGTCGAGGGAGAGAGCGTGTCACGAGCCAGAGACGTTGCGAGGAAGAAGAGGAGTCTTCATGCTCTGCCGCTGTCCAGCCACCGTCGAGCTAGGTTCGCTGTCGTGCCTCACTATGTGTCACCGTCGAGCTTCGAAGAGAGAGAGAAAGTGCATGAAGATGAAAGAGAGAGGGGTCCAAAGTTGAACAGGTTTTTGTCACCGCCTCTACTGCCTTCACCACTGCTCTTGAAGCTCTGCTGTGGCTGCTGCTGCTGACTGAGCTGCCGCTAGGGGAAGCCGCTACTGCCGTCACAACGGGTGGAGTCTACCATCGAGCTGTGCGCCGTTGGTGGAGCTGTACCTCTTCGGAGTTGCTTCCCACCACTGTCAGTTCAGTTTTACCACAATCCTGCTCCACTTTTACGTTCTATTTTGCTCTCAGCTTATTTATCTGCTTGTTTTGGTTTTAATTCCATTTTAGTTACTGCCTTGTCTTGTATTTTCAAAACTATTTATATCTTCAATTTCTAGCAAATTTGAATTTCTTATTTTACTGTGATCATTATCATTGCCGTGGAAAGTTGCCATTGCTGCGAGAGTGATTTGAGATGTTGTTGTCCTGTCTCGGTTGCGTTGGAGTACTGCCACTACTGCAAATTTAAAGCAAAAGAGGGTTTGTCATGTTTAATTTCTGAGTTCGACTAATCGAGGTAGGAAATTTTATTTTTAAAATGATCATTTTTTGATTTAAGAATGCCCAAAGTATAGTAGATAATTGCAAATATGTTAGTAATTATAATGTTATTGAGTTTAGATTCTCAGCAGTGAACGATTGGCTGTAATTGTGATTGAGTTTTGGTTCTGAAAGTGAATGATAATTGATTTTGGTGTTAGTATGATGATGATTACGTGTGTGTATGAATTGAAATTCGTTTAGCGCTTATGTACATCTTGTAAGGTTGTTTAGGATTGAATGGTTGTCAGAAGTTCTTATTTTTACTTAATAAAGAAATTGGTTGCTGAGTCAAGTTATAAATAGTAAATTATGAGATTGAGGTTTGATAAATGATAAATACATCAAGTCTCGATTTCCAATGGAGTTCCTGGAAATGATTTCTTAACTAAAAGTAGTAATTTTGAGAGTTTATAAATGATTTTGCAAGGATTGGAATCATATATTGATTATTAAGAACCTTATGTTTGATAAGTGATGATAGAAGATTGGTAAACTGTTGAGAAGTTATGAAAGTGAGAGAGCCCATAAGGATGGTGACGTCGAATTTTAAGGGAAAGTTTTGTCCAAATTCTCGTAAAAATAAACGACAGACTAATTTTGTTCTGAAAATAAGATTTATATATATATTTATATTAAGAAACGATTTGATTATTGAGAATTATTTGATATTTGAAAATGGTTTGGTTATTGAAAAGGATTTGACATTCGGAATGATTTGGTTGGCAGAGCCCGAATTTTAGAGGAAATGCAGCAAAATTTTTTATAAAACTCTGAGGCTTTGTTTAAAGCAATATTCAAAAGAAAATTTGGTTTAAGAATCATATTATTTGGTTTTCGATTTATTAAGAAAAGTATTATGTTTTAAGTTTAATCCCTTGAGAAAAGATTTTTGCTTTAAGTTATGATTAGAGTTCGATTTATTAAGAAAATAAATTTTATCTTGATTAAACGTTAAAAGAAGTTTGGGGTATTTGGTAATTAAACATTTTGATGCTAAGACTGATGAATGACTGAAAGTATACCTATATGGTGAAGTGGAGGTACGAGTGATTGTACAGAGGTGTGAGAAATTATGTAGTGATGCGGTTGTATGACAAAAAGAAAAGAAATGAGAAACGATGAATGAAAAAGATAATTAAGAATTGGTTGTCTGATTTGGCCTTTGTGCCAATTGCTAAAGTGGAAGCGCCCGCCTAACTGATAGCCTAAGATTGCAAATGCAAGAATAGAATTGGTTGTTTGATTGGCCCTTTGTGCCAGTTGCTAATGCGGAAGTGCTCGCCTGACTAACAGCCTAAGGTTGCTAATGCGGAAATGTCCGCCTAACTGATAGCCCCTTTCCTACTATGATGCACATAGAAATGTTATTGTGATTCGGCCTAACTAACACGAGTAACCGTCATGCGAGGGTATTCTAACTGACATGGGTTCGTCCATGATGATACCAATGTGCCTGACTGACACAGTAGAGAAACCATATTCGGGATTTGCTCCGAGTAACATCGGGTTGTGGGTAAACAACCAACGCATGAGCTCATAGCCTGCATAGGGAAGGCATTCATCATTTGCATTGCGTAAATTACTTTAGTATTCTTGTGTGCCATGCTGAATTATCTATGAATTCTTTATGTTTGATTTACGTGTGAATTGTTTGTGTGTGTTTGTAATGCGTGTGTGTTTGTGCCTGTTGGTATCGGTATATGTCAGGGATTAGGAAACCAAGAACTGATTACTGTAATTCAAAAATCGAGTGATGTATCTGGATTTCGTTTAGAGAAATATAATTTAAAGAGAACCAATTAATGTCTTTAAAGTAAGGTTTAAGAAATTCTAAAGGTACTAATTTTAAAGTTATAGGTAATTATTTGCATTGTTTTTATTTACTCTCACGGCATTCACTGTCCCTACTGAGAACTTGTGAGGATAATGTTCTCACCCCCTAAGGACCTTCTTTTTCAGCAGCAGGTTCAGGTACTTTCTGTATGTTGTTTAATCTTAGATTTTATTTTCCCTTCGTCATTTATTGTTTTGGAAATTTCAGAGGGGTAGGGGATATATTTGAGGATCTTTGAATAAGTCTATGTATATAATGCTATGTGAATATATATATATATATATATATATATATATATATATATATATAAATATCTTTATGATTAAGTGATTAAACGTAAAAACTTTTTGTTTTCTTAATTAAAGTTTTGGTTCATATTCGTGAAAGCTCAATATTAAATAAATATACTATGAAATTAAAGGAATAGAGGAAAGTAGAACTCGGACTTTTAGTACGATCATGAGGTGCTAAAAGTTAGGGTGTTACATCACGCGACACGAGCATATGTTGCTACCAAGTGCTCTCGCATACGCGAAGGTGGTCCACGTACGCAACTTCGTCAAATTTTGCACTCATGCGTACGTGGAAGGGGTATGCATAAGCACAAGCTTATTTTCACTATTTAGCCTTTCCGACAAGCATGTAAGCCCTCATAACCCCTATTTTAAGTATGTTAACCAAATTTTAAGCTCTAAAGTGAGTATGAGATTGTATCGTGAGTTGAATTAAATTATTCTTGGATAAACGCTTGGTTAAAATAGATGACTTTGTTGCAAAGACGATCATTTGTCCCACTCGCTATGAGGACGGTGGTATTATCCTGCTCACGAGTTAATGAGAATGAGAAATTGATAAAAAACTGGGGTTAATGAATCAGAGTTTCTTAAATGGATAATGGATTAGGGTTAATGAGCGCAATAATGTATGAAACAACTAAAAGACATTAATGTTAACTGAGTTGAGTTATCCCGAACAAAGACGGTGGTTAATCCCTCTTGTTCGTGGTTATGGTGTGGAGTGAAGACGGCGTGGTGTTATCTCACTCACAGGTTAATGAGAGTGAGGACGTGTGATAAACCCCGATTTTGCGGTTTATCTTGTGCTTATTTTGGGGGATTTTATCACCTTTTCTCATATTTATTCAATGAAATAGCATAGTTTTGCAATTCTCCCTTGATTTGTGCTTAAATGTGAAAACATGCTTTTTAGGCCTTAAAATAGCTACATTTAACTAACTTTAATTCCATTCGATGCCTTGATATGTTTTTTGAGTTATTTCAGGTCCATAAGGCAAGTATTGGATGGAAGAAGTGAGGAGAAAAGCATGCAAGTGGGAGAACTCATGAAGAAATGAAGGAACCGTAAAGCTGTCAAGCCTGACCTTCTGGCACTCAATCGACCATAACATGAGCTACAGAGGTCCAAATGAGGCGGTTCTAGTTGCGTTGGAAAGCTAATATCCGGGGCTTCGAAATGATATAAAATTTACTATATGTTGCTTCGCGTATAGGGGCACGCACTCGCCTTGTACGTGTGCGTGCCGATGCTGCTCATGGCCCACTAAAGTGAAATTGCCCCCAACAATTTCTGAAGCACTTTGGGCCCAACCCAACTCATTTCTGATGCTATTTCATCCAGAATTCAAGCTTAGGGCAAGGGGGGAGCAATTTTTTGGTAGTATAGCATCATGTAGGTTAGTTTCTAGAGAGAGAAGCCCCCTCTTCTCTCTAGAATTAGGTTAGGTTAATCCATCTTAGATCTAGGCATGATTTCTTGATTTCATCTTGTTTCTTTTCCAATTTCTTATTTCTACTACTCTATTCTTCTTAGTTTTTATGTTAACTTTACTTCTATGTCTCTTTATGTTTAAGAATACTCATGTTGGATCTTGTTTACATTTAATGAAATTTAATGTTGATGTTCTTTTAATTGATGATTTGAATTGTTGATTTACTTTCCTTGAAATTTGTAGTTGGTAGATTTTACTATTTCTTGTCATTTATTATGCTTTCCTTTTATGCCTTCCAAGTGTTTGATAAAATGCTTGGTTGGATTTTAGTGTAGATTTTGTTCCTCTTGGCCTAGGTGGAGTAATTAGTGACGCTTGAGTTATCTAATCCCTTTGATTGATTGATAATTGGAAGTTGCTAATTGATTTGGATACCACTAACGCTAGTCTTTCCCTTGGGAGTTGGCTAGGACTTGTGGAATCAAGTTGATTCATCCACTTGACTTTCCTCCATGGTTAGAGGTTAACTAAGTGGTAGCAATGGACAATTTATGATCACAGTTGAGGAGGATAACTAGGATGGGACTTCTAGTTCTCATATCTAGCCAAGAGCTTTGTTAGTTGTTAGTTTATTTTCTTTGATATTTACATTTCATGTCTCTTATCCTAAAAACCCCAAAATATCTCATAGCCAATAATTGAGAACTTCATTGCAATTCCTTGTGAGACGACCTGAAGTCTAAATACTTCGGTTAATTCTTATTTGGGGTTTGTTATTTGTGACAACCAAATTTTTTATTGGGAGGATTGTTTGTTGGTGTAGAACTATACTTGCAACGAGATTTGAATTGTGAAATTCTATACCGACACGACAATTTTCATAAATCAACGTGATAATGGAAATGATGATTGATTTTGATTAACATATGATGAGGATGATTATGATGTTGAAAGATGATGATGATTGATTATGATTATGACTTTGAGTGAAGTGAAATAAGATTGAGAATGAATCTGATAATGGAATTGAGTCTAATTGAAATATACCTACCTGCGTAGATACAGTGACATTGTTTCACTTGCTTTGGGTTAAAGATTGAGCCTCTGGGATAGATGCAAGGATTGGGGTTTATCGTGCTTGCTCTCAGTTGTTATTTGAGCTTCTTGGGTAGATGCAGTAGCATTGTTCCTCTTGTTCTGGGATGTGGTAAAATGTATTTGCTTGGGTAAGATGCAAGGGTCGAGCTTTGTCCCATTTGCTCAAGGTTAAGCGAGGATGGTGGTTTCATCCCGCTCGCAGTTATAATGAGTTTACCCCATGTAACATCCTACCACACAGAGCCTTATGCTTAAGTCGTAAAGTAGAGGTGGCGAGGTATTACGACCTCTAAAAGAAAAGATGTATATATATATATATATCTGAAAGAAAACTATAACTAGGAGCCTCGAAGAAGAAGCAAAACAAAATCGAAACAGAAAATGGCATCACACTCGTCCGGTTAACAAAAAATAGATAAATGAAGTCGAAAGGCAGAATGAACTATATATATATAAAGAACAAAATTTCAAAGAATAGAAATACCAAGCTCCAGACCAACCTGCAAAGTCAAGGCTAGCCAGAGTATACATACATACATACATATACATACATATATATACAACCCAATAGCACCCTAAAAGATAAGACAAAACACCTATTTCTCCAAGTCAACCTCTAAAAGGGACAGAAAACATAAATACAGGGACCTTCTAGTCCCCTTCAACCCTCCTAATCACCAGTTGGAACAACTCTCATCACGCCTCCACCATATGAGGGGTCCCTCAGATAAAAACACAAACAAAATAGACAAGGACAGTACAAATATAGGTAGTAGTTATAGCAAATAGATCAGATAGCAGTTAATTATAAATAAGAAATTAGGCAAACCAAAACAAATGTAAACTCAAACAAAGCATACACATGCACATCATGCATGCCTGTCCTACTAGTCGTGAGCTCACATGTCAGTTATATTGCCAAAACCCAACACATCCGTAACTAACTCGGATACTATCTCTCGACTGCGCATCTCCAAGAGGCATAAGATCAGGGAATTAGTTCCCTACCACCTTCCCCTAGTGAGGCCGTGCCATATTGGTCGAGAGATTAGTGCCCTATAAAGCCATGGTTTTCCTTTCCTTTCTCCACACTTTTCTATCAAACATCAAAAACACCATATCTTTAATTATTCATTAGAATTAATTAAAGAGAAGTATAGATATATCATTAGGTTTAGTTAACCATAAACTAAGACATATTAAATCACTTTCTTTTCTTCGATTCAACTGAACCAGGGTCAAAAATCATTCACATCATCAGGATCCTTAGTAACTATGATTAAAGCCCTAATTCTTTTTCTTCTTCCCTTGATGAACCAACCAGAGAAGAACTCCCAACTAAGGTCACATCTCTTGGTCACCACTTGGAATGATTGGCTTCTGATTAGCTGTCCTCTGAAGAAGGAGCCACACAGCTCTCTTCACCACCTCACCCTATTTCTTCTTCTCCTATTTATACGCCAACCGCTTCTACTGGGTTTCCATTTTTCAATGCAAGAATAGAAGGTAGTAAAGAGAGAGAGAGAGAGAGAGAGAGAGAGCAGAACTGAGATGGAAAGCAGGAGAGAAAGGACGAGTTCTTCCACTTTTTCTTTTACTTATATGAATACTTGGTTCATCTGGGTCATCACAGACACACACAAATAGAAGAAAGAAAAGAGAAAAAAAAAGAAAGAAATAGAGCTAAGGGAGAAGGGAGGAGTGATCGAAACTTTAATTTCGTGTGGCTAGGGTTTTTAATTCAAGGAAGAAGCAGAAATAGAATCTTGAACTTCAAAAGAGGTAACGTTTAGGAACAAAATTAGTTTAGCGATATGTACAATGAGCTCTAATAGTAATTGATGATAATGATTGTGTGTATTCTGAAGTTGTGTTGGCTGTTAGTACTTGTTGATAACAATTTTGTGTATGAAATGCTGATATGGTTGCTAGAAATCTAGTTGCTGAATCATAACTTGAGATATGTTATTATAGATGAGATGCTGAAAATTGATGTTGTGACAATATGGTTACATTGAACCCATGGTATGAAATTTTGATATATTGAATTAAAAAATTTGGGCTATGTTAAGAGTTGAAACTAGTATACATGGCTATATAATCTTGGAATTTATGAGTAACAAGGCTGAAAACTCTAGGAAAACAATTTTTGAGATTTGAGAAGTAAATATCTATGCTGTAGAATTTTTGCATAACTTTGGGCTGCAACTTGCAATAAAAACTAGAAACAATCTAGACGTAATTTTTTGTCCTAATTATTTTTCTAATAAACTTCAAGAAGTCAAGATTTTTTCATAAATATTTCAAGAAATTTAGCCAAGTGATTTGAGATATATGAACTTTTTGCTCCTAATTATTTTTCTGGTTTTTTGGTTCTGCATGTTAATTTCCAGCCATTAAAACTTTTGATTTATTTTATATTTTGAGTTGCTACTAAAAAGCATTTGAAGGTCTGTAAGTCTACTTTAATTGAGTATAAATTTCATCCCCATAGCTATTTTGTAGAGTAAATTAAGTCGCTTGGAAGCTGCGCTGCTTGCTGGAAATTCAAAATCGATTTATAAAAATAGGGCAGCATTTCCAATTGACTATTAATTAATCAAATGAAGTGCTATGAACCTGAAATTTATTTATTATAAAATTTAGGGATGTTAAGTGTATCCTCACCAAAATCTAGAAGCAACAAATTAGAATTGAATTTATAATGGATTTTTAAAAAATAGAGCTGCCTGCTATTTTCTGAAATTTTAGGATTACAGTAGCAGATTTTCAAAATTTGTTATCAAATTCAATTCTAATCTAAATGTGATAAAATTCAATTCAGATCAAAAGATAATGTCCAAATTTTGGCAAAAATATATGAACTTAGTCAAATAAAAATGCGTAAGTTGTCCCTAGGGAAATCTAAAGTTAAAGGTGATGTGGAGGTACGTTTAATTACATGGTGATTGATGAGTATTTTGTTGGAAAAATGAATTTCTCCCAAAACACACAAATCTAACCGGCAAGTGTACCGGGTCGCATCAAGTAATAAAAACTCACGGGAGTGAGGTCGATCCCACAAGGATTGAAGGATTGAGCAATTTTAGCTTAGTGGTTAATTTAGTCAAGCGAATCAAGATTTGGTTGAGTGTTTTGTGATTTGCAGAAATTATATTGCATGGAATTAAAGAGAACAGGGAATTAAAGTGCTGAATCTTAAAGAACAAGAAATTAAATGGCAGAAACTTAGAATGCAAGTAATGTAAATTGCGGAATCTTAAAGTGCAAGAAATGTAAACGGCTGGAATTGTAAAGGGAATTGGGGATTGGATTTGCAGAATTTAAACAAGGGAAAGTAAATTGCATCAAGCAGAAAAGAAAAAGAGTGTTTTGGGTTGAATCGGATCTGAAGCAAACAAGTAAATGAACATGAAAAGCAAAAACAGAATGTAAATTGGAATTTCAGATCTCAGGGGTCCAGAGACTAGAAAACCAGGTCTAGATCTCACTACCTTCCTTGATCCAACAAGAACAATTGCAAGGGAAAAGTAAATTGCAAAGAAAGTAGATGAAGCACAATTAACCCAAACTGAAATTCAATTAAGCAGTAAATAAACAGAGAGATCCAAGGATGAGATTGCAACAGAATTTCTTCAATTCTTCAACCCAAGATCCAAGACAATTGTAATAGAAATTGAAAGCAATAAAACTGAGAGGAAGAGAAGTGAATTCTCCTTCCCCAAGACAAAGAAATTAAAGATCACTCAATATCCAAAGCTCTCCGAAAACTATTATGAAAATTTAAAAGAAAAGCTCTCCGAAGAACTTGAATTCTATCCTATTTATACACTTTCTTCAAATGATCTTCAAGCCTTGAGTTGGGCCTTTGCTCTTGGTGGAATTGGGTTGAAAGAGGCCTTGGTTGATTGCTCTTGAAGTTTGGAGAAGAACCAAAGTGAACCAATTGAACTGGGTTGGAGTTTTGCAAAAGTTGGACCAAAAGTTGGAGCAAAAGTTAGGGTCTAACTTTTGGTCCAACTTTTCATATCAGCCAACATAACTTGCTGATACTCACATTGGTGCAAAAGTTAGGGGTCTAACTTTTGCACCAACGTTGGCCTTCCTTGGTGCACTTGTGGCGCCAACGTTAGCCTCAAAGTTAGGGGCTAACGTTGGCGCAAACTTTTGCTCCTCCCCTTGTAGTTTTCATGTGCCAACGTTAGCCTCAAAGTTAGGGGCTAACGTTGGCGCAAACTTTTGGTGCCCAGGGAGTGTTTTTTCTCATGCCAACGTTAGCCTCAAAGTTAGGGGCTAACGTTGGCGCAAACTTTTGGTGCCCAGGGGTGTGTTTCATGTGCCAACGTTAGCCTCAAAGTTAGGGGCTAACGTTGGCGCAAACTTTTGGTACCCAGGGAGTGATTTTCAAGTTCCAACGTTAGCCCAAAAGTTAGGGGCTAACGTTGAGGCTAACTTTTCACCCAAAAGTTTGTGCAAAAGTTTGAGGCTAACTTTAGGTCCAGCTTTTTGCTTCCTGGTTCAATTTCACTTATTCCATTGTCTTCTCTTTACTCCTAGCTATTCCTTCTTGCTTCAACCTTTCTCCAAGCTTTCTTCACCTATCATTAATCAACCAAACACATCAAAGCTATGCTTAAAATCATGAGATATTCATTCTTTCATAATATGTGACAATTATAGTATAAAATCTCATGAAATAGCATGAATTCATACATGGTTGATTCAATCAAAGGAAACATGAAAATCTACCTAATTGGCTTGCTTGTAGCTCAAGAAAGTGCATAATTCTAATGAAAACAAAAGAAAAAGACTAGTTAAAATAGGCTAAGATGACTTGTCATCAGTGATTCGGAGGTATGCTTAAGTTATGTGGTTATGAGGAGGTATGCGTATTCGTAAGGTGATGCGGAGGTATAATGAAAATAGAAGAAATGAGAAATAATGGATGAAAAGGATAATCGAATATTTCTTGTTTGATTGGGCCTTTGTGCCAATTTCTAATGTGGAAGTGCCCACTTAACTGATAACCTAAGGTTGCTATTGTGAGAATAGAATTCGTTGTTTGATTGGGCCTTGTGCCAACTGTTAATGCGAAAGTGTCTACCTAATTGATAGCCTAAGGTTGCTAATGCGGGGCTGTTCGCCTAACTGATAGCCCTCTTTTTATCATGACGCAAATAGAAATGTGAGTAACATTATTGTGATTTGGCCTAACTGACACAGGTAACCATAACGCCAAGGTATCCTAAGTGACGTAGGTTCACCTATGATGATACCAATGTGCCTGACTGATGATGCGTGGGCATCGTCTCTGTCTTTTCCTAGTAAATTTGCACTTGAATTGCTAAGTTTAATCAATATTTAATATATTTTAGCCACTATAAATACGACTTTGATTTGTGTGCAATTTCTGTTTATTTCAGGTAGCATTCGGATGGATTTGAAAGAGTTTTGTAGCAGAAAAGGAAGCAAGCGAATGATGCTGTCAACCCCGACCTCCTTGCACTCAAATAGAAATAACTTGAGCTACAGAGGTCCAATTGACGTCATTTTAGTGGCATTGGAAAGATAACTTCCAGAGCTTTCCAACGAGATATAATAGTGCATACTTTTTCTCCAGCATTCTCGGCCTCCTCCACATTAAACTTGTGCTTTTTCAAGTTCAGCGGGGGAGTCCACGCACTAAAGGAGGATCACGTACCATCCCACAACCCAAGTTCAGCGTGGATTCAATGAAGACTAATAAGGAAGCCCCTGTCCATCCCACGCTGAACTTGAGGTTTTCCAAGTTCAGCGTGGATCCTCAATACTCCAGTGGTCCCCAGGCACTCATACAAGGTTGCGCATGAAATCTTATAAATTTTGATTTAATTTTATTTTATTTATAATTAGGAAAAGATATTATTTTAGTTTTAGAAAATATATTCTACATTAATTAGGATTAGGTATAAAAAGGAAAAGAATCAGCCCTTCGGGTTTCTCTCTTCTCTCGAACCTCATTCCACAATTTACAGTTTTTCAGAATTCTTATTTTCTCTCTGAACCATGAGCAACTGAACCTCCACTGTTAAGGTTAGGAGCTCTGTCTATTGTATGGATTGATACTATTATTTTTCTATTTTAATTCATGTACTGATTTATATTTCAAGAATTGTTTTCGTTCTTTATTTTATAATTTGGGTGGAACGGAAGTATGACCCTTTTTCTAATTGAGTTCTTGTATAACTTGGAAAAGCTCTTTACTTGAACAACAGCTTGAAAACATATTCTCCTAAACTTGTAATTATCTGGACTTAACGGGATACGTGACATATAATCTTCTTATATTTGGGTAATTAGGGTTTTTGTGGCACATAAACTAGAATTGAACTTCACCCTCTAGTTGGAATTAATTGACCAAGGAATTGGCGGTTGATGAATTTTAGAGGAGACTAAAAAGGTCTAAGGAATTAGGGTTTAGTCACATATAGTTTCCATGAATTAAATCTTGCATGATTAAAATAGTTAGTAAGAAAAGTCAATCCAGAAAATAGATAATTCTGAAGTCTTAACTGTTTTTCCATATATTATTCACCACTTGTTTATTGCTTGCTTTTTAATATTTTGAATTTACTGTTAATATTTTTGAACCATTAAACACTCTTTTATGTTTGTCTAACTACGTAAATCACTCAATTATTGTTGCTTAGTCCATCAATCCTCATGGGATCGACCCTCACTCACCTGAGGTATTACTTGGTACTCTGCACTCTAACGTAGAGATTCCCACTTTCTTTTATTTTCTGTCTATTTATGAGCATGAATAGAGACAAGGAACCTCTTTTAGACCTTGATCCTGAACCTGAAAGGACTTTGAGGTGGCGTTTGTAACAAGCAAGACTTTAGAAGGCTGCAGAGTCCATTATGGATCATAATAATGCTGTTAATGCCAATGTGGCAAATTCAGTTGGGAATGAGCAACCTAGAAGAGTGCTTGGCTCTTACACTGCTCCTAATGCAGACCTTTATGGCAAAAGTATTGTGGTGCTTCCAATAGCTGCAAATAATTTTGAACTGAAGCCACAGCTAGTTACTCTTGTGCAATTGTCAGTATCATGGACTCCATCAGGAAGACCCAAATCAGTTTATTTCTGATTTTCTGTAGATTTGTGATACCGTAAAAACCAATCGAGTGAATCTTAAGGTGTACAAACTCATGCTCGTCCCATTTGCTGTGAGGGATAGAGCAAAGCTGTGGTTAGATTCTCAAACCAAGGAGAGTCTGGATACTTGGGACAAGGTTGTCACTGGCTTTCTGACTAAATTTTTCCCACCTCAAAAGCTGACTAAGCTAAGGGTGGAGGTTTAGATTTTAAGACAGAAAGATGGTGAGACCCTTTATAAAGCTTGGGAGAGATTCAAGCTACTTACTAGGCAGTGCCCTCCAGACATATTCTCTAGATGGACTCAACTGGATATCTTTTATGAGGGCTTATGTGAAATGTCCAAGATGCGCTTGGATAATTCTGCAGGTGGTTCTTTGCACATGAAGAAGACACCAGAGGAGACTATTGAGCTTATTGAGTTAGTTGCTAACAACCAATACTTATATTCCTCCAACAGGAATCCCTTGCACTCTGAAACCTCTCAGAAGAAAGGCATTTTGGAAGTGGAAGCTGTTAATGCTCTTCTTGCTCAAAACAAGTTTATGTCTCAGCAAATAAATCTACTTACTCAACAATTGAGTGCAATGTAAGTTTCAGCTATCAACACCTAAAATCCACATCAAGAGGTCCCTTATGACATGACAGGTAATTTTATACAAAATGAAAATTATAATTATGCTCAATCTTCTTCTGAATGGGTCAATTACATGGGGAGTGCTCCTAGAAATCCCAATAATGATTCCTATTCTAAGACCTACAATTAGGGGTGGAGAAATCACCCAAATTTTGGGTGGAGAGAGCAACCTCAGAGGCCACAGAATTTTAATAATAATTCTCAGGGTAGTTTTCAACAGAATAATTTTAATAACCACCAGTTTCAGTCATCTCAGCAAGCAACTTGTAACAGCCTAGCCTTTAGCCCCAAAGAAACGATGTTTTTTCAGGATCAAACGGAATTTTTATGGAATTTTCAGGAATTTTAGTGTATATAAGCACCTCCACTACACAGGTGCTATGTCATCAAGCTGCTGAGTCAGCAGCTTGACTGCACCAGACACCTCTCCTGATCTAAGCAGGAACGTCACGAAAAGTTGCATTTTTGACCACTTCGGGTCCGAATTTCAAAATTCTGATTTTCGTGGTTAGTCTCATTGTGACAAGCCGGTCTCGAATTTCGAGAGAAAATTATATTAATATAATATTCATATATTATTATTTTATTTGGAATATTATATTATTATTTCTCTACTGTGGTTAATGTTGATCTATGTTTAGTAATATTATAACTGAGCTAGAAATCTACCGGTAATGGATAGTACCGCCATTCTTAGATGAACTTAGCAATGCTAATGCTTCATCATATATCTTTTATTCTCATGATTATCATTTTACTAGTATCATTTATACTATTAACGCTCATGCTTATCCTTTACTAGTGTAATCTGATGTAGCTAGTTTTAGTAATTATCTTTAAAATGATATTTTATTATTAAACTCTGATGAGTCAGCACCCTGTGACACGTGGCTCTCCCAGAGTTAGTCAACACATGTTTCCTTTCTTTCTCTCCAAGAAAAGGTTTCTTAAGAGAAAAGTAAGAAACACTTGTATTCTAATACATCTAGCTTCAGTAATTATCCTTTCTTGAGATATTTTTCCACCAAACTTTAGGATAATTCTTATCCTAACCCCATGGGTCCCTAGACTCATCATTACAATAATATTTTCTTCCAAGGCAAGCCAAAATTCAAAATTTTCATGAAAGGAAAATGATAGAAGTTCCATGAAAGCTTCAAGCTTCTTTCTCCGTTCTTTCTCAAACTAAAACCCCTATCAAAAATCTAATCCAACCAAAATGATCACCTCTTCCTCCTCTTCATTGCTATATCAACTTTCATGGAGTAAATCAAGGCATGATGGCTGCTCCTCCTCCTTGAAGTTTCAGCCCTGGTGGAAACTCAAGCTGATCATGTTTTCTATTAGGATCTCTTGTTCAATCACCATAGACTCTAAGAAAAATTGATTTCTAGCTGTCTTGAGGTGAGGAAAACCATCTTTTCAACATCATAAAACCTATTTTTGATGTTAAAATAGGCGTAAAAGTGCTTTTGGAAGCTTGTTTTTGGCTCAACTTTTGGCAGCAGCAAAGGAGGTAAGGTTTGGTAAATTAATCAATGATTGGTTGTGTTCTTGAAGTGTTAAATCAGATCTTGATCCTTGGGATTTGATTTTGAGTGTTTGTGTGGTGGTTTGATCATGAAATCTTGTTATTTATTGCTTGAAAATCAAGCTTTTGATGGCTCTGATGTTGCTGTTGTTGCTGCTGGAAAACGTGGATTTTCAGCCATGAAGTTCAAGAGATTTGAAATGTTTTTTATGTGTATTTTATGGCTAAAATATTTCCCTTTGTTTTGGTAAAAATCAGGTAAAAATCGGATACCGAAAAGATTGGCAAACTAGCTGAAAATCAAGAGGAAATCTGATGAACTTTCAGAAAAGTGTTTTTGGTGTTTGAAGGATGTGAAAACATTTTTTTTATAGTTTTGGGGGTAAAAATGCAATTAATAAAAAATTTGAGGTTGAAAATTAATTAATAAGAAGTTGAGGGACTAAAATGCAAATATTAAAGTTAAGGGGGTTAAAATGCAATTACCAAAAAATACAGGGATCAAAATGCAATTTTTGAAAGTTGAATAAAATATTATTATTTTATTATTAAAATATTAAAATATTATTTTATTGTTAATATTATTTTATTAATAATAATAAAATATTGATAAAAAGACAGTTTTTCCTAAAAGCCTCGGGAAGGCAGTTCTGAGTCCAGAATTCTTTAATTCTCTTTATTAAAAACCTAAGGAAAAGTTCAAGAGAAAGTATTGACGTATGTATGATAATGAAAAAGGATTTAGAAACTTTCATACATGTTAGAAAGAAAATAAGTTAAAAGTTGTATGGCAGTGTGCTTGACTTTACGGGGTAAATAGAGAACTGTGAAATGAGATCATTGTGATGTTGTGATGCTTGAATTATGGTTGTGGAAAGATGATAAAAATGATTGATGAGTCATGGAAAGAATGGTTATATGTGGCTTATGAGCCTTCGGGTGATGCTTGTGAATATTATGCGGGGACGCCCGTATTGTGATGTTGCTTCCCAAACAGGCTGCGGTAGAGATGTACCAGCCCTGCAAGTTGAATGCTTGGTAGAGGCCTGATTCGCATACCTGTAGTATATTGAGATTTGAGCAAATACCAGCCCTACAAGTCGAGAGTACTTGGTAGAGGGTATGCGGTACTTAATCTGGGATTAAATTCTGGGAAGGCCTTTTCTTACTTGGAGGGTCGGATTGCGTCAGGTGCGGGTCGAAACCGACAAATGAGCTCATTACCTGCAGTAGGAACAGACATGCATCATACTCGTTTGTGCATATTTTAATTGCTTTGCCTATGTGAATAATTCTGTTTAATTGCTAACTGCTATACTTGACGTAACTGCTCTTGATTGTGTTTGAACCTCATTACTTGTGTTTGTAACTGATTATTTAGATTGTGGTGATTGGATGCTGATTGAGTTGTTTGGGCCTGAGGCCGTGACTGGTATGTTCGAGGTCTAGTTCTGTATAAAGTATCTGTCTGGTTCAACATAGACTTAATGAACCTATGCTTGGAACAGGATGATCATTTATACCGCGTATGTAACTTCTTTTATGTTTATGATCTAGTAAAGTATGAAAAATCATACTCTTATAGCATAGACTTAATTGAACCTATACTTGGGACAAGTTGGAATTTCATACCATTAGGAAACTTTTAAGATTCTTATATCTCGAAAAGGAGTTTGGATTTCTGGTTAATTATCTGATTTCTATTCAAAAGGTTTTGAATATTTGATTGTTAAACCATCGACTTTCAAGGGATTTTGAAACTTGCAAACGGACATTATAAATGGATCTAACTAAAAATCCCGACCTTACTAAGAACTCCCCAATTATTACCCCTTACACCTCTTCAGATGGACACGGAAATCCTGCTCTACGAGATTAATCATCCGTACATCCACGACGACCCAGTGCGCAGCTGCGAGTATTACATCCGTTGTGCGGCACCTTGTGTACATAATTATATAGTATGTGATCTTGAGATCGAGGATATCTCTTCTGGCAGTAATGAGTCAGATGAGGCACCAGCGAGCAGGCCTTATCACCTGCCCAATGGTTTTCTGTGAGGGGCTTTTGGATTAGAGACGAGGAGACCTTTGAGGCGTCCACTCTAACTCCGGTACCTTAGAGTATCTCCCCCAGTTTTACTAGCATGCTCAGAGGGAATAGGCATGTCATAGAGTTAGGCTAGCCTGGGTGCTAGCTTAGGGGCTTTTGGACAAGCCAGGCCCTGGGACGTCTTATGTACATATATGTATATATTATATGAACCACTAACTGAGAGATGTTGTATCTTAGTCCTGTACTAGGTTAACTGAGCTACTCTTGTATCATGATGTGTATTATAATGTGATGTTTTATATATTGCCTTCTACTATTCTATGATTTCGTATGCTTATGTTTTCTTATATATTATATGTATGCGACTCTAAACTACTATTGTTTTTAAAAAGAATTACTCGTAAAGTCGCGAGGTGTTAACAACGAACAAGCTTATATATATAATTAAATATTACTTAAGTTGGGGAAACAAGTTGGTAACGTTCAACTTCTAGTATGATCATGACATGCTGGAAGTTGGGCCGTTACAATTTAGTATCAGAGCGGTCCTTCCTGTTAGAGCTTGGGGAATGGACTGGATCATGCTTCATTGCATGCTCTGTTGTGTGTCTCATGCTTATAGGATATCCATGTGATATGTGTTGCATGATTGTCTTTGTGCCTTCATTTTGAGAATGTTCACGCCTAACTTGAGGTATTGAGACTAATCACCTTGGTATCGATTGTTCGGTTTGAACAAGATTAGGATGAGTTCCCAAAGACGTAGCGCTCAGGGAGATACTACCGCTAACATTCCATACGAAACGATAATAACCTGTTTGCTACGATTCACGCTATGGCTGAGGCTGTGCATGAAACAGTGACTAATACTACTCAAGCAGTTAACCGTTTGGGAAAGCGTAATGGTGGTAATGGAGGAAGAATGAGATAGGATATGGGTAAGCGATCTCAGCAGGCACAGTTGCGACCAATATGTAGGCAGTGTGGAAAGGAGCAAGGAGCTAGACCTTGTCAGTCTACAGGTATTATCTGTTTCTCTTGTGGTCAACCTAGACACATGGCAAGGGATTGTCTGAAGAAGCCAATACAAGGGGTAGATAGGCCGCGACAGCAAGGATGTGTGTTTGCTATGACTGCTGACGATGCTATGAAATCAGACTCCCTAATCCAAGGTCATTATTATGTCAAATCTCAACTCTTAACTGTACTGTATGACTCTGGTGCATCGCATTCTTCTATTTTTGTGGCTATTGTGCATGAGTTGGGATTAGATTCTACTGTGTTAAATTATGATCTGATTGTTCATACACCTATATTTCAGAATGCCTTGACTAGACGAGTGTGTCAACAGGTACCTTTTGTTATTGAGGCTAGGACTTTCATACATAACTTGGTCGGCTTGCCTTTATGTGGTTTAGATATTATCTTAGCTCTAGATTGGTTGTCTAAGCATCATATTTTCCTTGATTATTTTAAACAAACCACTATATTCCCAAAATTTGGCATGCATATTGAGTGAGTTGAGTTTTGTATCTTCTATTCGAATTCTTTCAGAGTTACCTTTAGTAGTAGTGGGTTAGAAGGTTATGTTGTATTATCTGCTAGCTCAGGGAGTAGTAAACAAGACTTGGTAAAAATCCAAGAGTTCAAAGAGTTTCCTGATGTTTTCTCGGATGACATACTTGAGTTTCCACACCAGGAAGAGAGAGTTTAGTGTTGACTTAGTGCCTGGAACCGGACCAATTTCTATGGCACCGTATCAAATGTCATCATTGAAACTGGCAGAGTTAAAAAAATAGTTAGATGAGTTATTGAGAATGAAGTTTATTCATCTGAGAGTATCACCGTGGGGAGCTCCAGTGTTACTAGTAAAGAAGAAAGATAGTGGGACGAGATTGTGTGTAGATTATCTGTAACTAAACAAGATTACAATCAAGAATAAGTATCACTACTGAGGGTAGATGATCTAATAGACCAGCTGAGAGGTGTGATAGTATTTTCTAAGATTGATTTGTGATCGGGTTACCATCAAATTCGAGTGAAGGACTCGGATATGGCTAAGACTGCCTTTTGAACTAGATATTAAGAGCATGGAAACTGTATGTGAAACTATTAAAGCATGAGTTTTGTTTGGTAAAAGTGGAATTCCTGGGACATGTGATCGCACAAGGTGGTATAACCGTAGATCCTTCAAAGATCGAGGCAGTGGTATAGTGGAAATAACCCATGACAGTTACGGAGATTCATAGTTTATTGGGGTTAGCAGGATATTATCTGTTTATTGAAGGTTTTTCACAGATAGCTTTGCCCTTGACTTACCTCACAAGGAAGGAAGTTCCGTTTGAATGGACAAAAGAGTGCGAAGAAAGTTTTGAAACTTTAAAGGAAAAGTTGACGACGGCATCAGTTTTGATGTTACCAGACCCACAAGAACCTTTTGAGGTGTAGTATAATGCTTATTTTAAGAGATTTGGATGCAGATTGATGCAGCATAGGAATATAGTGGCATATGCTTTGAGATAGCTGAGACCTCATGAAAAGAATTATCCGACACATAATCTAGAATTAGTGGCAGTAGTTTTTGCACTCAAGATCTGGAGACACTATTTGCATGGAGCTCAATTGAAAGTTTTCTCCGATCATAAGAGTCTGAAGTATATCTTTGATCAGAAAGACCTTAATATGAGATAGAGACGACGGATAAATTCTTGAAAGATTATGACTTTAAGTTAGGCTACCATCCTGGAAAGGCAAAAGTAGACACAGATGATTTAAGTCGGAAGAATCTGGGCATATCCTGGATGACGATGAAGGAAGACTAAATGATCTCGGCCTTTGAAAGTTTAAAACTAGGAATAAGAGAGACAAAGCTGCATTTTAGTACAACATATCACCTACAGACTGATGAGCAAATAGAATGAACGATTCATAGTTTGGAAGATATGTTGAGATCTTGTGTGAAAGATCAACAAGTTAACTGGGACAAATATTTGCCATTGGTTGAGTTTGCTTATAACAATAGTTATCAACAAAGTATCGAAATAGCACCATATGAAACCCTATATGGGAGAAAGTGTCAGTCACCATTATGCTGATATGACGAGGAAGGTAGGATTTTGGGGCCAGAATTAGCACAAGAGACTACTAAATGGATTAAGCACATTTGAGAGAAGATTCAAACTGCTCAAAGTCAACAGAAGAGCTATGCAAATATTAGGCATAGGCCCTTAGAGTTTAGTGACGGTGACCATATTTTCTTAATAGTGACACCTACAATTGGGATAGGTAGAGCTCTTAGAACTAAGAAATTGAGTCCACAATAGTTAGGTACTTTTCAAGTTCTTAAAAGAGTCGATCCAGTAGCATACCAAATAGCCCTCTATTCTTATTTGTCAAACCTTCACGATGTTTTCCTTGTTACACAACTCAAGAAATATAATCCCTACAAAAGCCACATTTTACAACCAAAGACAGCACAGCTACGAGCCGACTTAACATATCAAACTTTACCAGCCAGAATTGTGGAACCCAGTGACAAACAGCTGAAAGGAAAAATAGTACCATTGGTTAAGGTGGTATGGGAACAAACTAGTATTGAAGAGTACAAATGGGAACTAGAAGACAAGATGAGGAAAGACTATCCATTTCTCTTTAGAGGTAATTGAAGTTTTGAGGACAAATTTTTCTTTTAGGAGGGTAGAATGTAATGGCCTAGCCTTTAGCCCCAAAGAAACGACGTTTTTTCAGGATCAAACAGAATTTTTATAGAATTTTTAGGAATTTTAGTGCATATAAGCACCTCCACTGCACAGGTGCTATGTCATCAAGCTGTTGAGTCAGTAGCTTGATTGCAATAGACACCTCTCCTGATCTAAGTAGGCACATTGCGAAAAGTTACGTTTTTGAACCACTTCGGGTCCGAATTTTAAAATTCTGATTTCCATGGTTAGTCTCATTATGACGAGCCGGTCTCGAATTTTGAGAGAAAATTATATTAATGTAATATTCATATATTATTATTTTATTCAGAATATTATATTATTATTTCCTCTACTGTGGTTAATGTTGATCTGTGTTTAGTAATATAATAACTGAGCTAGAAATCTACCAGTAATGGATAATACCGGCATCCTTAGATGAACTTAGTAATGCTAATGCTTCATCATATATCTTTTATTCTCATGATTATCATGTTACTAGTATCATTTATACTATTAATGCTCATGCTTATCCTTTACTAGTGTAATCTGATGTAGCTAGTTTTAGTAATTATCTTCAAAATGATATTTTATTATTAAATTCCGATGAGTCAGCACCCTATGACACGTGGCTCTCCCAGAGTTAGCCACCACATGTTTCCTTTCTTGCTCTCAAAGAAAAGTTTTCTTAAGAGAAAAGTAAGAAACACTTGTATTCCAATACACCTAGCTTCAGTAATTATCCTTTCTTGAGATATTTTTATACCAAACTTTAGGATAATGGTTATCCTAACCCCCCATGGGTCCCTAGACTCATCATTACTATAATATTTTCTTCCAAGGCAAGCCAAAATTCGAAATTTTCATGAAAGGAAAATGATAGAAGTTCCATGAAAGCTTCAAGCTTCGTTCTCCGTTCTTTCTCAAACTAAAACCCCTATCAATAATCTAATCCGACCAAAATGGTCAACTCTTCCTCCTCTTCATTTCTATATCAACTTTCATGGAGTAAATCAAGGCATGATGGCTGCTCCTCCTCCTTGAAGTTTTAGCCATGGTGGAAACTCAAGCTGATGATGTTTTCTTCATGTTTTCTCTTAGGATCTCTTGTTCAATCACCATAGGCTCTAAGAAAATGTGATTTCTAGCTGTCTTGAGGTGATGAAAACCTTCTTTTTACCATCATAAAGCTTCAGCCTTCATGGTTCATATGGTTCTAAAGTTGTTTTTGATGTTAAAATAGGCGTAAAAGTGCTTTTAGAAGCTTGTTTTTGGCTCAACTTTTGGCAGCAGCAAAGGAGGTAAGGTTTGGTAAATTTATCAATGATTGGTTGTGTTCTTGAAGTGTTAAATCAGATCTTGTTTCTTGAGGCTTGATTTTGAGTGTTTGTGTGGTGGTTTGATCATGAAATCTTGTTGTTTAATGCTTGAAAATCAAGTTTTTGATGGCTCTGATGTTGCTGTTGTTGCTTCTGGAAAACATGGCTTCCCAGACATGAAATTCAAAAGATTTGATGTGTTTTTTATGTGTATTTGATGGATAAAACATTGCTCTTTGGTTAGGTAAAAATCAGGTAAAAATCGGATCTCGAAAAGATTGAATAACTAGCTAAAAATCAAGAGGAAATCTAATGAACTTTCAGAAAAGAGTTTTTGGTTTTTGAAGGATGTGAAAATTTTTATTTTTATAGTTTTGGGGTAAAAATCCAATTAATAAAAAATTTGAGGTTGAAAATTAATTAATAAGAAGTTGAGGGACTAAAGTGCAAATATTAAAGTTAAGGGGGTTAAAATGCAATTTCCAAAAAGTTCAGGGATCAAAATACAATTTTTGAAAGTTGAATAAAATATTATTATTTTAATATTAAAATATTAAAATATTATTTTATTGTTTATATTATTTTATTAGTAATATTATTTTATTACTAATAATAAAATATTGATAAAAAGACAGTTTTTCCTAAAAGCCTCGGGAAGGCAGTTTTGAGTCCATAATTCTTTAATTCTCTTTATTAAATACCTAAGGAAAAGTTAAAGAGAAAGTATTGAGGTATGTATGGTAATGAAAAAGGATTTAGAAACTTTCATACATGTTAGAAAGAAAAGGAGTTAAAAGTTGTATGGCAGTGTGCTTGACTCTACAGAGTAAACAGAGAACTGTGAAATGAGATCACTGTGATGTTGTGATGCTTGAATTATGATTGTGGAAAGATGATAAAGATGATTGATGAGTGATGGAAAGAATGGTTATATGTGACTTATGAGCCTTCGGGCGATGCTTGTGAATATTATGCGGGGACGCCCGTATTGTGATGTTGCTTCCTAGACAGGCTGCGGTAGAGATGTACCAGCCCTGCAAGATGAATGCTTGGTAGAGGTCTGATTCGCATACCTGTGGTATATTGAGATTTGAGCAAATACAAGCCCTGCAAGTCGAGAGTACTTGGTAGAGGGCATGCGGTACTTAATCTGGGATTAAGTTCTGGGAAGGCCTTTTCTGACTTGGAGGGTCGGATTGCATCGGGTGCGGGTCGAAACTGACAAATGAGCTCATTACCTGCAGTAGGACCCGACATGCATCATACTCGTCTGTGCATATTTTAATTGCTTTGCCTATGTGAATAATTATGTTTAATTGCTAACTGCTATACTTGACGTAACTGCTCTTGATTGTGTTTGAACCTCATTACTTGTGTTTGTAACTGATTATTTGGATTGTGGTGATTGGATGCTGATTGAGTTGTTTGGGCCTGAGGCCGTGGCTGGTATGTTTGAGGTCTAGTTCTGTATAAAGTATCTGTCTAGTTCAACATAGACTTAATGAACCTATGCTTGGAACAGGATGATCATTTATACCGCGTATGTAACTTCTTTTATGTTTATGATCTAGTAAAGTATGAAAAATCAAACTCTTATAGCATAGACTGAACCTATGCTTGGAACAAGTTGGTCATTCATACCATTAGAAAACTTTTAAGATTCTTATATCTCGAAAAGGAGTTTGGATTTCTGGTTAATTATCTTATTTCTATTCAAAAGGTTTTGAATATTTGATTGTTAAACCATCGACTTTCAAGGGATTTAGAAACTTGCAAACGGACATTATAAATGGACCTAACTAAAAACCCCTACCTTACTAAGAACTCCCCAATTCTTACCCCTTACACCTCTTCAGATGGATACGGGAATCCTGTCCTACGAGATTAATCATCCGTACATCCACGACAACCCAGTGCGCAGCTGCAAGTATTACATCCGTTGTGCGGCACCTTGTGTACATAATTATATGGTACGTGACCCTAAGATCGAGGATATCTCTTCTGGCAGTAATGAGCCAGATGAGGCACCAGTGAGCAAGCATCATCACCTGCCCAATGGTTTTCTGTGAGGGGCTTTTGGATTAGAGACGAGGAGACCTTTGAGGCGTCCACTCTAACTCCGGTACCTTATAGTATCTCCCTCAGTTTTACTAGCATGCTCAAAGGGAATAGGCATGTCATAGAGTTAGGCTAGCCTGGGTGCCAACTTAGGGGCTTTTGGACAGGCCAGGCCCTGGGACGTCTTATGTACATATATTTATATATTATATGAACCACTAACTGAGAGATGATGTATCTTAGTCCTGTACTAGTTTAACTGAGCTACTCTTGTATCATGATGTGTATTATAATGTGATGTTTTATATATTGCTGATGAGCGGATAATTTATACGCTTTTTGGCATTGTTTTTAGTATGTTTTTAGTTTATTTTTAGTATATTTTAGTTAGTTTTTATTATGTTTTTATTAGTTTTTAAATAAAAATCACTCTTCTGGACTTTACTATGAGTTTGTGTGTTTTTCTGTGATTTCAGGTATTTTCTGGTTGAAATTGAGGGACCTGAGCAAAAATCTTATTCAGAGGCTGAAAAAGGACTGCAGATTCTGTTGGATCCTGACATCCCTGCACTCAAAGTGACTTTTCTGGAGCTACAGAAGCCCAATTGGCGCGCTCACAATTGTGTTGGAAAGTAGACATCCTGGGCTTTCCAGCAATATATAATAGTCCATACTTTGCATGAGATTTGATGGCTCAAACAGGCGTTCTAATTCTGCTCAAGAATTCTGGCGTTTAACTCCAAAACTGGCACAAAAGCTGGAGTTAAATGCCCAAACTGGCACAAAAACTGTTGTTTAACTCCATGAAAAGTCTCTACACATGGAAGCTTCAATGCTCAGCCCAAGCACACACCAAGTGGGCTGGGAAGAAGATTTATGCATTAATTACTCATTTCTGTAACCCTAGGCTACTAGTTCTCTATAAATAGGACCTTTTGATATTGTATTTAAATCTTTGGACGTTTAGTCCCTAGACCTTGGAGGCTGGCCATTCGGCCATGCTTACACCATTATCACTTTTTTATTTTCAATGGTGGAGTTTCTACACACCATAGATTAAGGTGTGGAGCTCTGCTGTCCTTCATGAATTAATACAAAGTACTATTGTTTTTCTATTCAACTCAAGTCTATTTCTTCTCCAAGATATTTATTCGCACCCAAGAACATGATGAATGTGATGATTATGTGACACTCATCACCATTCTCACCTATGAATGCGTGACTGATAACCACTTCTGTTCTACATGTAAACAAGCTTGAATGTGTATCTCTTGGGTTTCTAATCTAAGATTAGAACTTTCGTGGTATAGGCAAAAATTATTGGCGGTCATTCTTGAGATCCGGAAAGTCTAAACCTTGTCTGTGGTATTCTGAGTAGGATCTGGGAAGGGATGACTGTGACAAGCTTCAAACTCGCGATTGTTGGGCGTGTGACAGACGCAAAAGGATCAATGGATCCATGAAAGAGCGGAAGATTGATGGTTTAGAAGTTATGGTAAATACTCGTTGCAAGTATAGTTACTAAACCAAGCAATCAACCTTTCTTACAAATGTTTTAGTTGTCACAAGTAACAAACCTCTTTTTAAATTGTTAATCGAAGTATTCAAACCTCGGGTCGTCTTCTCAAGGAACTGCAGGGAAGTATGTTCTTATTATTGGCTATGAAGGTTGTAAATCGAGGTTGAGAGTAAGGTATAAATATGACAAATAATTTAAATGGCAATTAAAATAAATAAATACTGTAAAGCAAACTTTTGGCAAGGTATGAGAAATTGGAAATCCAGACTTATTATCTTTATCAATAATAATGAAATTTGAATCTTAATTCCACTTAGTCAACCTTTGCTAAAGCAAAGAAAAGTAAAGGGACTAATTAGTTTGACCTTTGAATCCTAGTTATTTCCTAAGAAAAGATTGGGATTATTGAAGTTCAGTTCAATTAGCAAAGATAACAGTTATCAATTATATTGAGCTAAGATAACTCCTGACTTACTGATTTCTTAACCAAGACCAAAAGGGAAAAGAGTAAAATTACTGGAATAAAACTATCCTCAGATGGGAATAATTGCAACTAATAAATAAACTAAAGCAATCATAAACTAAAATACCTCAAATAACATTAATTCAAAATAGTGATCTGTAACATGGAAGAATTCATAAATTAAATAGCAAAAGTAGTCAATCCACTAAAATAATGGCATGAATAAAAGTAAAAAGGAAGCTTAAAGTAAAGGAGCATTAAACCTGGGATTGAGAGTCACTCTTAAAACTAAGAGAAGTCCTAAATCCTAATCCTAAGAGAGAGAGGAGAGAACCTCTGTCAAAACTAAATCTAAATCATGAAAACTAAACTAAAGTGGCGAGCTCCCTCTGAATGGATGCATTCTCCCACTTTATTGCCTCTAATCTGTGTTTTTCGGGCCGAAAACTGGGTCAAAAACAGCCAGAAATTGCCCCATGCATGTTCTGGTATGTTCAGGTCGCGGACAAGTGACGCGGAGGCGACGTCCACGCGACCGCGTGGATTGAAGTTCGCAGATGCGATGCGTCCGCGTAGATCACGCGTTCGTGTTGCCTAGCATCAGGGCAACTATGGTATATTATATATCAATTCAAAGCCCCGGATGTTAGCTTTCCAATGCAACTGGAACCGCGTCATTTGGACCTCTGTAGCTAAAGTTATAGCCGTTTGAGTGAGAAGAGGTTAGGCTGGACAGCTTAGCAATTTCTCCAACTTATTGTATTCCTTCCACTTTTGCATGCTTCCTTTCCATCCTCTGAACCATTCCTGCCCTGTAATCTCTGAAAACACTTAACACACATATCAAGGCATCTAATGGTAATAGGAGAGGATTAATAATAAGTAAATATAAGATCAAAGAAGCATGTTTTCAATCATAGCACAAAATCAGGAAGAAAATATAAAACCATGCAAATATTATGAATAAGTGGGTAAAGAGTTGATGAAATCCACTCAATTGAGCACAAGATAAACCATAAAATAGTGGTTTATCAATCCTATTCCAACATGATCGAGAACCGACAGATGATTAGCCGTGCGGTGACAGCGTGCGTAGAACATTTTCACTGAGAGGACGGGAAGTAGCCATTGACAACGGTGATGCCCAACATAAAGCTTGCCATGGAAAGAAGTATGAATGATTCGAAGAAGGCAATAGAAAAGCAGAGGTTCAGGAGGAACAAAGCATCTTCATATGCTTATCTGAAATTCCAACCAAAGAATTACATAAGTATCTCTATCTTTATTTTATGTTTTATTTATCTTTTAATTATCAATTCTCCATCACCATCTGAATTTGCCTGACTGAGATTTACATGGTGACCATAGCTTGCTTCAAGCCGACAGTCTCCGTGGGATCGACCCTTACTTACGTAAGGTTTATTACTTGGACGACCCAGTGCACTTGCTGGTTAGTTGTGCGGAATTGTGACAAAGTGTGATTCATGTTTAAGAGCTCCAAGTCCTTTGGCGCCATTGTTGATGATCACAATTTTGTGCACCAATTGCCTTCTACTATTCTATGATTGCGTATGCTTATGTTTTCTTATATATTATATGTATACGACTCTAAACTACTATTGTTTTTAAAAAGAATTACCCGTAAACTCGCAAGGTGTTAACAATGAACGGGCTTATATATATAATTAAATATTACTTAAGTTGGGGAAACAAGTTGGTAACGTTCAACTTCTAGTATGATCATGACATGCTGGAAGTTGGGTCATTACACAACTTCTCAGCCCCAGCAGAACAATAATTTGGAAGCAATATTGGCAAGTTTTAGACAGAAAACCAGAGCATCAATCAAGAACTTGGAGATTCAGATGGGTTAATTAGCCATAAAAGTTAATGAAATTGATCAGACAACCACTAATAGCCTTCCTAGTAACACAATTCCAAATCCAAGAGAGGAATGCAAGGCTATCACCTTGATAAGTGGACAAGTGGCAAGTACGGAAGCACAAGTTAATGAGGAGCCAGTTGAAAAAGAAGATCCAGAGGAAAAGAAGGAAGAAGTAGAGTACGTCCCTCCAAAGCGTGCGGACAATCCATTCCCAGACTCTCTTGACACCTATCCTACATTGCCAAAGGCTCTTGAGTACAAGCCTAAAATGCCATATTCTCAGAGACTTCAAAAGGAGACCAAGGACAAGTAGTTTTCAAAGTTCTTGGAAGTCTTTAGAAAGTTGCAAATCAATATTCCTTTTGCTGAGGTTTTGGAGCAAATGCCTCTCTATGTCAAATTCATGAAGGAATTGTTGTCAAAGAAGAAGCCTTTAAAGGGAGATGAGACAGTGGTCCTGACTAAGGAATGTAGTGCCATCATTCAGAATAACTTGCTAAAGAAGATGCCGGATCCAGGGAGCTTTCAAATTCCCTGTACCATTGGGAGCACAACCTTCCAGAAAGCGTTATGTGATCTAGGAGCAAACATCAATTTAATGTCCTTGTCTGTGATGAAGAAGTTGCAAATCCAAGAGGCACAACTCACAAGGATAGCATTACAGATGGCAGACAAATCTATAAAGCCTGCATATAGACTAGTGAAAAATATCTTGGTCAAAGTGGGTAAGTTCTTCCTCCCAGCAGATTTTGTGATTCTTGACATGGGGGAGGATGAGAATGCCTCTATAATTCTAGGAAGACCATTCCTAGCCACTGGGAGAGTTCTAATTAATGTGGAAGAAGGTGAATTAGTGCTTAGAGTGCATACTGAGCAACCGGTCTTTCATGTCTTCAAAAATATACATTTAGCAGGTGAAGAAGAGAGGTGCATGCAGACTGAGCTTATTGATCCAAACCTTAAAGAACCCCTTGATGATGCACAGTAGAAATTGCAGCTTAAACCTCATTTGGTGACATCCAATAAAATTCCTCCTAACATCAAACCTAAGTTTGGTGTCGGGAATGCATCATCCACCGAAGGGGAGGTTCCCAAAAAGAAGAAAGTACCCAGGGGATGGAGAAACAAAAAGATCCCCACTGAAGGTTTCTCCCCAGGAATGAAGGTGGTGTTGACTAGCAATCCAGTGTGGACTTATATAATAAATAGAATTCTCTCTCTGGAGTATGTTGAGCTACGTTTTAGGGACACAGGGAGAAGATTCACAGTGAGGGGAGAAGAGCTGAGCCCCTATGATCCTCCTCCTTAGAGGAGCTGACTGTCAAGCTAATGATGTTAAAGAAGGGCTTATCAGGAGGCAACCCGATAATTTCGTATCCTTAATTATTATTTTCCGTAGCGTTGATTATATTATTTGTTTAATTTTTACCGAGTTTTTACTATTTTCCTTTGTTTTACTTGTGTTTTGATCATGTAGAATTTTTACAACAGGAACCAGACACTTAGAAAAATTTTGGAACACTTTGGAGAAGGTTGGGTCTGCCAGTTCCACGCTGAACTTGGAATTTTCCAAGTTCAGTGTGGCATATGCGTGCAAATTGGAAGGGAGCCTCTGCCAAGTCCACACTGAACTTTGAAAATTTCAAGTTCAGCGTGGCATACGACGTAAAGTGGGTAAAAATGCTTGAAGACCCATGCTGAGAACGACGTAATTAACGTGAATCAGGGCCAGACTCCACGCTGAACTTGGAATTTTCCAAGTTCAATGTGGATACATGCATACAAAGAGAGTTGCTTTCGGGATGGTCCACGCTGAACTTGGTCACTTCCAAATTCAGCGTGAAAAAAAAACTATGGGTCCACGCCGAACTTGGGCTGCACCAAGTTCAGCGTGGAGAGGAAGAATACATACGGGGCTGCGGCGCTGAACTTGCCCCCTATCAAGTTCAACGTAAAACCATATATCTTAAGCAAATCCTTCCCAAATCACTTCCCTCTGGTCCCCACACCTATTCATTGATTCCCTTTCTTTCTTCCCTTCCCAACAACTACCATTCCCCATTCCCAGCCTTCCTGAATTGTCGCTTAGCTTGTGGATTTTCTGTTTATTTTAATGACACCAAAGGGAGGCGAATCATCTTCAGGGAGGAGCACAACCTGAAAAATAAAATGGCCACTAGGATAACTGAGGTGGTTGAGTTCCTTTCATTCTATATTACTTCTTACTATGTTATATTCCTATTTTTTTGTCTACCTTGTTATTGCATGATCAGTTGTTATTTCAATTCCTAGGTCTTAGTTTAATTTGCTGTTTATTTTGTTATTTGATTTTTTTCTGAAAGGGTGTCTCATGTATTGCTCACTGAGCTTGAATCAAAAGAAACATAAAAAGATGTAATGCATAAGAAATTGAGTTTATACTTAAGATTAGTCTCATTTACTTAAATGTGGTGGTATTATTGCGATTCTGAATACATGACATGAACAGTGCATATTTGAATTTAAATCAAAGGATGTTGATGTATGAGGAACAAGAATTTAGAGAACTATTATGAATTCTCTGAAATAAACAAAAATTTAATCCTTGAAGCAAAAAAAACAGCAAAATAAGCATAAGAGCAAGGTCCAAGGCTCTGAGCATCAATGAATAGGGAGTCTGAAAAGATTAAAATCTCAAAGAGTTATTTTCCTAGTTATATGCTTGTGGTATTCTTGTTTCAAATAATCCTTGAGATGGAATATTTAGAGTCATGACCAAATGCATTCAGCAGGGTATGCCAAACTCTTTTAGCACCATTGTCTGGGAGAAGCTGAAAGAGCAATTAGAACTTAGAAAGAGTTCCCCAATCAAGTGCTTGTGGTGTTCTTGTGTTAAGTGAAGCTTGAGAAAAAACATTTAAAGTCACGGCTAGACTCAAGGTGCAAAGCACCAATTCAAGAAGTAAAGGATATATGCTGTGTTCAAGGATTAAACTGAAGAATAAAGATCAGAGAATTCATAATATAATCCAGATTCTAATTCCGAACGACAGTGACAGTCCTCTGATTCAAAGGAGAGTGAGATGCCAAAACTGTTCAGAACGACAACAGATAAACCCCACCTTAAGGAGAGACCTGAGCATAACTGAATTCTCACTTCTCCTGCAAACTCACATCTTGATCAGGTACTAATTTTGGTTGCTTGAGGACAACCAACAATTCAAGTTTGGTGTTGTGATGCGTGGGCATCGTCTTTGTCTTTTCCTAGTAAATTTGCACTTGAATTGGTAAGTTTAATAAAGATTTAATATAGTTTAGCCACTATGAATGCTACTTTGAGTTGTGTACAATTTCTATTTATTTCAGGTAGCATTCGGATGGATTTGACGGAGTTTTGTAGCAGAAAAGGAAGAAAGCGAATGATGCTGTCAACCCCGACCTCCTTGCACTCAAACAGAAATAACTTGAGCTACAGAGGTCCAATTGACGTGATTCCAGTGGCATTGGAAAGCTAACTTCTAGAGATTTCATGATGTATAATAGTGCATATGTTTTCTCCAGATTTCTTGGCCTCCTCAACGTTGAACTTGAGCCTTTTCAAGTTCAGCATGGAGTCCACGCACTAAAGGAGGATCACGTACCATCCCACAACCCAAGTTCAGTGTGGATTCAATGAAGACTAATAAGGAAGCCCCTACCCATCCCACGCTGAACTTGAGGTTTTCCAAGTTCAGCGTCCTTAATACTCCAGTGGTCCCCAGGCACTCATACAAGGCTGCGCATGAAATCTAATAAATTTTGATTTAATTTTATTTTATTTATAATTAGGAAAAGATATTATTTTAGTTTTAAAAAATATATTCTACTTTAAGTAGGATTAGATATAAAAAGGAAAAGAATCAACCCTTCAGGTTTCTCTCTTCTCCACAATTTACAGTTTTTCAGAATCCTTATTTTCTCTCTGAACCATGAGCATCTAAACCACTACTGTTAAGATTAGGAGCTCTGTCTATTGTATGGATTGATACTATTATTTTTTTTATTTTAATTCATGTACTGATTTATCTTTCAAGAATTGTTTTCGTTCTTTATTTTATGAATTTGGGTGGAACGGAAGTATGACCATTTTTCTAATTGAGTTCTTGTATAACTTGGAAAAGCTCATTACTTCAACAACAGCTTGAAAACATATTCTCCTAAACTTCTAATTATCTAGACTTAACGGGATACGTGACATATAATCCTCTTATATTTGGGTTATTAGGGTTTTTGTGGCACATAAACTAGAATTGAACTTCACCCTCTAATTGGAATTAATTGACCAAGGAATTGGCAGTTGATGAATTTTAGAGGAGACTAAAAAGGTCTAAGGAATTAAGGTTTAGTCACATATAGTTGCCATGAATTAAATCTTGCATGATTAAAATAGTTAGTAAGAAAAGTCAATCCGGAAAATAGATAACTCTGAAGCCTTAACTGTTTCTCCATATATTATTCACCACTTGTTTATTGCTTGCTTTCTAATATTCTGAATTTACTGTTAATATTTTTGAACCTTTAAACACTCTTTTCTGTTTGTCTAACTAAGTAAATCACTCAATTATTGTTGCTTAGTCCATCAATCCTCGTGGGATCAACCCTCACTCACCTGAGGTATTACTTGGTACAACCCGGTGCACTTTCCAGTTAGTTTGTGGGTTATAAATTCCGCACCAACTAACATAGTAAAAAACCGTATTCAGGGTTCGCTCTGAGTAACGTCGGGTTGCGGGTAGACAACCGACGCATGAGCTCATGGCCTGCACTAGGAACAGGCATGCATCATAAATTGTTTGCGTATTTGATTGTGATTGTTTACTGTTCTTTCTTTCTGCTATGTGCTATCTGCTTCTTGCTAATTTTCTATTCTTTGATTCTTGTCTGTATTTTTAGAATTATATGATTTAAAATTTCTCCAAAGCTTAGAATAAGATAGTAAAGCTAGGAATAACAGTCATAGAGCATAGCATAAAGAGCGGCATTAATACCAAAGGAAGATGTCAAGATAGAGTTATGACAGAACCCATGATGCAAAAATAGCCAAGAGAATTAGCAAGCGAGCCATATAGGTTCTCACCCCTTCCTTTTCCATTTTTCCCACAGATGGAGAATTTTGACTTGACTGCCGCCAGTAGAATTCTATTCAGAGAGGTACTAAAGGAGCATGTGTTTTTGGACTCTACAGGGGATGCTCGAGACTAGTCCTGAGATGGGGCCTGCAGACTTGAGCCTCGATGGTGAAAAGAATGTAGGATAGATGGTCTTTATTCTTTAGACTTTTCTTTCCCTCACTTTTGTAGTTTTTTTTAGGGATAGGACTTGATATTTTCTTTTATTAGTCTGAGTACTAGCTTATGAGTTTTTTATATGAACCAGGTATCTAGGAAGTTGTCAGTTGTATATACGTCTATATATATATGTATATCTAAGTATGTCAAGTTTGTGTGACCTAACCTGAGATGTATATGTGTATGAGAGTTTTTTGTAATTTTGTTGCTATTTTAATTTTGCTATTAGTTTGGTATTTATTTTATATTATAAATCTCTAATGATATTTTTTTTGCTACTAACGAGTTTGTCAAGAAAAGCATATGATAAAAATAAGCTAACATACGTGATTCTGTTAGTACAAAAGGCTCATATGTAGTAAATATTATCGAGTCTAGAATTTTATAGGGTACTGGGAAGTAACACCTGATAACTGACAGTGATCCGAACCTGTCAAAAATTGGGTCGTTACATTATGCGTACGCACAACTTGCAAAATTCACAGGGTATGCATACGCACACCCCCTCGTGCGTACCCACGAGTCTCACCAATGCTCTGGTATGTGTAACACCCTAATTAGTCTAAGCTTTACCCCGCGTCGTAAAGCAAAGGTTAATCAGAGATTACGACAGTTCTAAGCTCCTACATAATATATATAGAAGGAATAGTATAATCTAGAAGCTCGAGGAGTTTAAGTAAGCTAGCCAAATACATACCATACATGAATCCAGACAGTAAAATCAGCTTATACATGTTTTGTTCTCTCAATACATGCCTCTAGGCTAAAACAAAATACAAAAGTGAGAGATGTATAGCAAAATAAATCCAAAAGACTCAGAAGGTATCCAGATCCTCCGCTTCTGTCACCATCCAAGCAACTCATCGAGGTGGGTTGCAACCTACATCTAAAAAA
This sequence comes from Arachis ipaensis, assembly GCF_000816755.2. NCBI lineage: Eukaryota > Viridiplantae > Streptophyta > Magnoliopsida > Fabales > Fabaceae > Arachis > Arachis ipaensis. Next base: position 72,785,654 of record NC_029793.2, read on the forward strand.
CACAAAAGAAATATGGTATGAGAATCGGAGGTTCTCCGTATGGTAACTGATAAACCACTATTTTATGGTTTATAATGTGTTTAATTGTGTGGTTTTATCATGATCTTTACCCACTTATTCATATGATTAGCATGCATTTATATTTCCTTCCTAAAATTATTACATGATTGAAAAATTGCTTCCTAGAGACTTTTAATTATGTATTTTAATTCTCCTTTATTCCATTCGATGCCGTGATCTGTGTGTTAAGTGTTTCAAACTTTATAGGGCATGAATGAGTTGGAGGTTGGAAAGGAAGCTTGCAAAAATGGAAGGAACACAAGAAATTGAGGAGATGACCAGCGAGAAGTGACGCGGCCGCATGGCTCACAAGACCGTGCGGAAGAGAGGAAATCGCAGCGACACGGCCGCATGGCTCACGCGACTGCGCGGATTGGAATAGCACAAGTGACGCGGAGGCGTGGACGACGCGCCCGCGTGGCAAAGCAAAACGCCGAATGACGCGATCGTGTGACGTGCGCGATCTGCATAATCTGTAGAATTCGCTGGGGGCGATTTTGGGCCCTGTTTTGACCCAGTTTTCGGCCCAGAAAAGCAGACTAGAGCCAGAGAACATGCAGAAACGAAAACAACATTCATTCTACACAGTTTTTAGTTTTTAGAGCTAGTTTTACTCCTCTTCTAGGTTTTTCTCTCTCTACACATTCATAGTTCTTAGGATTTTTTAATTTCTATTGTTCTTTGCATTGGGATATTGAGAAGAGTTATTACCTCATCAAGACTTCGTCATTCTAGTTCGTTTTCTTTACTTGCCTTTACTCTTCCATGTCCTTTAATATACTCAATTTTACTATTGGATTAGTTTAGAATTTATTAATATAAGAGTTACTTTTATTTTTAATTGATTCCTTTGAGTTTTATTTATCATGTCTTTCTTTAATTCCCTTCCCTATGTTATGAGTTCTACATTCACAATGAGCGAGTAGTTCCCTAACTTGATGGGGAGTTGATTGAAAGGAACCCTTGAGCTGGAATGCTCGAAAGAGAAATTATAATTGGGTTTATTGTTGGATTGCTCTCTAGTCACTAACGCCAGTCCTTCCAAGTAAGCGGATTGGGACTTTTGAATAGAAACAGCATTCCAACTTGTTTGACTTTCCCTTACCTAGTAAGGGATAACTAAACAGAACAACCTTCAATTATCAATTAATCTTGAGAGTACTGCAACAAGAATAGGGTTTCCAACTAATCAACTCCCAATCAAGGCCTTTATTTAAATTACTTAATTTCCCCAATTTAATTTCCTGTTTATTCAACTCAAACTCTTTTTGAAAACATCTGATTAATAAAATAGCACACCTTTCTGCAACTCGTTGGGAGATGACCTGGGATTCATACTCCCAGTATTTTAATTTTAATTTTTGTGACAACCCTTCTAAATTGATAAGCAGATTTCTGGTTGGTTAAGAACTATACTTGCAACGCATATTTTATAACAATTCTTAACTCGCCAATTTCTGCCACGTCAATTTTTGGTGCCGTTGCCGGGGAGTTGCAATAGAGTGCTAAAGTTATTGATTGCATTTTATTTATTTGTATTTTATTTTATTTTGCTACTATGATCTGCTTGTTTCTTTTGTTAGATGACGCGTTCACTTCCTAATCCAAGCTTGCCAGTATTCGATCCTGAGATTGAAAGAACTATTTCACGAATAAGGCAAGCTCGGCGTCGGTTAGTCCTCTCTGAGGGCGGATCTGAAACGTCATTTGAGGAAGAAACCAGCCTCCGTTCTACTGATTCGGTTGATTTACGTATAGGTGGCATGGGAGCACCTAGGAGAGTTACTATCCAGGAGGCTGGAGCCCCTGATTTTACAATGCAACCGTTTCAAGCGCATCATCCAGCGGTGGCTACAGACTTTGAAATAAAGACTGCACTGCTCAATTTGATGCCTAAGTTTCATGGCTTACCTGCTCAAGAGCCTATCAAGCACCTGAGAGATTTTCAAGCAGCCTATTCTACTGTCAGGCGTGATGGTGCGGATGAAACTTCTATTTTGCTAAAAGCCTTCCCGTTCTCTCTTGAGGGAAAGGCGAGAGAGTGGTACTACACTCAACCCGCAGCAAATGTATCCAACTGGGATACACTTAGAAGAGAATTTTTGGAAAAGTTCTTTCCAGCTGAAGTTACTGATAAACTGAGGAAAGACATTTCCATGATTGTTCAGGATGAATCCGAGACTCTCTATGAATACTGGGAGCACTTCAATAATCTTCTGAAAGCTTGCCCCCACCATATGATTGACAAGATAGTGTTACTCGGTTACGTCACACAAGGCATGAGGCCCCAAGATAAGACCACATTGGAAAGTGCTAGCAATGGGTCTATGAAAAAGTACAAGACCGCTGATGAGGCATGGCAATTGATCAGCGACTTAGCTGAATCTACTCAAAATCACAGGCAGAAACAAGGCCGTTCAAAAGCCGTTGCAGAAGTATCCTCTAGCAGAGAGACTGCTGCTCTAACTCAGAGTATCTGTGAAATGACCAACTTGCTGAAGCAGATGCAATTGAATCAACAACAAGTTCAGCAAGCCCAACCTTCTCCACCATAGCAAAGCCAACAGTTAGTCCCACAGAGAGTTTGCAGAATCTGTGCTGATTATAGCCATTATACTGATGAATATCCGCAGCTCCAGCAGGAAGACAACACCGTGGCAGCCACTCATAACTTCTATGACCGCCCCAACCAAGGGTACAATCAAGGTGGCAATTACAACCATGGATGGCAGGACAATTCTAACCAGAATTGGAAGGACAACAACAACAGAGGAGGCAGAGACAATCAGGGAAATCAGAGGTGGAATAATAATAACAACAGGCAGCAGAACCAGAACCAGCCTTACAGAGCACCTCACCTGAGGCAATCCCAAGGACCAGAGAATACCCAACAGCAAACCTCTCAAATTACTTATCCTTCCTCATCTTCTAATGATGATTTACTACAATCCATTTATCGGAGACAACAGGCCATGGAAAATAACCTTTATGCTACACTAAATGGTCTAAACTCTACTTTGCAAGCACTTGTCTCACAGATTGGATCAATGAATAACTCCAATAACCAGCCCTTGAGCTCCAGTGGAATCCCCTCTCAACCATTACCCAATCCAAAGGGTGGCATTAATGCCATCACCCTAAGATCCGGAACCACACTGCAGGAGAGAAATCATGAGGAGCCAAGCTCACCAGAACACGCCTCAGCTGAAGAGGTAGTGGAAGTAGAAGATGTTGAAGAGGAAGAGGACATACAGGACATAGCTGAAAAAGAAGAAGTTCAACCACAGGAGGAAGCACCACAGGGCGCAGATACTGCAGAAGACACCACTCCCTTTCCATTTCCACAACTTGCAAGGAAGCCCAGGAAGCAGCTGGAACTTGATCCCAAAATGGTAGAGATATTCAAAAAGGTTGAAGTAACTGTTCTTCTTTTTTATGTTATTCAACAGGTACCTAAATATGCAAAGTTTCTAAAAGATTTATGTATACATAAAGACAAAATTAATGAATTAGAAACTATTCCTTTAGGTAGTTCTATATCTGCTTTAATGGGAGGTTTACCTGAAAAGTGTAGTGACCCAGGTCCTTGTATGGTTAATTGTACTATTGGTGGTGTGATAATTTCTGACTGCATGTGTGATTTAGGAGCATGTGTGAGTATAATGCCTTTGTCTATATATGATATTTTGAGGCTCCCTCCCTTAAAAAGGTCGACAGCTCGTTTTGTGTTAGTAGATAAAAGCATTATTACAGTGGCCGGAGTTGCTGAAGATGTATTAGTGGGCATTAAAGGGCTCACATTCCCCACTGATTTTTATATCCTGGAGATGCCCCAAATGACTCAGAGAAGCCATCATCAATCCTACTTGGAAGACCATTCCTGAAGACATGAAAGTTCAAATTGGATGATTTTTTAGGAACATACTCTTTTGAAATAGATGGCCGATTAGTAAGTTTCAATCTGAATGGAGTTATGAAGCACCCTCCCGCAGATCATTCTATCTTTTAGTGTGACATCATAGATGAAACTGTAGCTGAAGTTCACCAGGAGGGGTTAGAGGAGAAGCACACAGGACAAGGTCTGAGTGTGGGGACACTCTTGAACGACAATGAGGGTACTTTGCCATTATCACCAGCTTCAGACAATCCAGAGCCTAACCATGAGCAGAAGTTAGAGTTGAAACCCCTTCCCCCACACCTCAAATATGCTTACCTTGAAGACAAGCAAAAGTTTCCAATTATCATTGCACGGGAACTCACTTCTCAACAAGAAGAGCAGTTACTTAGTGTGCTGAGGAGGCACAAGAAGGCAATTGGGTGGAGTTTGGTAGAGATAGTAGGCATCATCCCTCAAGTATGTGAACACAGAATATTTTTAGAAGAGGGAGCAAGACCCGTTCGTCAACCCCAGAGAAGACTGAACCCCACTATCTTAGAGGTTGTCAAGAAGGAAGTGACCAGACTACTGGAGGCAAATATCATCTATCCCATCTCAGACAGTGAATGGGTAAGCCCAGTACAAGTGGTGCTAAAGAAGTCTGGAGTCACTACAGTGAAGAATGAGCATGGAGAGCTCATAGCAACCAGAGTACAGAACGCTTGGAGGGTCTTCATTGACTACAGACTCTTCAACTAAGCAACTCGTAAGGATCACTATCCTCTTTCATTCATTGATCAAATGCTGGATCGCCTGTCAGGTAAATCACATTATTGCTTTTTAGATGGCTACACAGGTTATTTCCAGATTCATATAGCTCCTGAGGATCAGGAAAAGACTACTTTTACATGTCCTTTTGGGACTTATGCTTACAAGAGAATGCCCTTTGGCTTGTGCAATGCACCAGCTACCTTCCAAAGGTGCATGATGAGTCTTTTCTCTGATCTTATTGAGGACTGTATGGAAGTTTTTATGGATGATTTTAGTGTTTATGGCGATTCCTTTAGCCTTTGCTTAGATGGATTATCTAGAGTATTAGATAGATGTGTTAGTATAAACCTTGTATTAAATTTTGAAAAATGTCATTTTTTGGTTAAACAAGGGATTGTACTAGGACATGTTGTGTCTAATACTGGCATTTCTGCAGATCCAGCAAAGGTGGATGTTATTTCTAGTTTACTTTACCCCTCTTCTGTGAGGGAAGTCCGTTCGTTCCTTGGCCATGCAGGATTTTACAAGAGATTCATTAAGGACTTCAGTAAGGTAGCACTTTCCTTATCTAGACTACTGCAGAAGGATATTGAGTTCGAGTTCAGTGAGGATTGCAAACAAGCGTTTGATAAGCTGAAGACCGCCCTAACTCAAGCTCCAATTGTGAGAGGACCAGACTGGAGCCAGCCATTTGAAATAATGTGCGACGCTTCCAACCATGCAGTAGGAGCAGCATTGGCTCAACGTGAAGGTAAGGATCCTTTTGTTATTGCTTATGCGTCTAAAACTCTAGATGCCGCACAGTCCAATTACACTACTACTGAAAAAGAGCTTCTTGCTATTGTTTTTGCTCTGGATAAATTCTGAGCCTATTTACTTGGTACGAAGGTAGTAGTGTACTCAAACCACGCAGCTCTAAAGTATCTATTAGCTAAAAAGGAGTTCAAACCATGGCTTATACGTTGGATACTGCTATTACAAGAATTTGATTTAGAAATTAAGGATAGGAGTGGTAACCAGAATTTAGTGGCAGACCACTTGAGTCGCCTTGAGCACATTACAGATGACCCCACTCCTATAGCTGATAATTTCCCATTTGATAACCTGCAAGCAGTATCTGAGGTAGTCCCTTGGTATGCACCTGTAGCTAATTATCTAGTTAGCCGCACCTTTCCTCCAACCTTTTCTAAGCATCAAAGAGATAAGCTGAAAAGCGAGTCTAAATATTGTATATGGGATGACCATATTTATGGAGATGTGGTGCTGACCAGGTAATTAGACGGTGTGTGCCTCAATCAGAATTCCAGTCCATCTTAGAGGCCTGTCACTCATCTGAGAGTGGAGGACATTTTGGCCCTCAAAGAACAGCTAGAAAAATTTTAGACTGTGGATTCTGGTGGCCTACTCTTTTTAGAGACGCTGCTGAGTTTTGTAAATCTTGTTTCCCATGCCAAAAATTTGGTAATATATCCAAGAGGGATGAGATGCCTCAACAAATTATGCTTTTCTGTGAATTTTTTTATGTTTGGGGCATTGACTTCATGGGTCCATTTCCAAATTCTAATGGTTATTTTTATATATTGTTAGCTGTGGATTACGTTTCCAAATGGGTGGAAGCAATTCCTACCCGCACTGATGATGCTAACACTGTTGTTTCCTTTGTGAGAAACCACATTATTTGTCGCTTTGGATCACCACGATCAATCGTGAGCAATCAAGGCACCCATTTTTGTAACAGGAGACTAACAGGATTAATGAAGAAGCATGGAATAATTCATAAGGATGCAACAGCCTACCATCCTCAAACTAATGGGAAAGCCAAGGTGTCAAACAGAGAGATAAAGCATATCGTGCAGAAGATAGTCAAACCTCATAGAAGAGATTGGAGCACCAGGCTACAAGATGCACTCTGGGCATACAAAACAGCATACAAAACACCCATTGGGATGAGTCCTTTCTGCTTAGTTTATGGAAAAGCTTGTTATCTCCCTGTTGAAGTAGAGCACAAAGCCTTTTGGGCAGTAAAGGAGTGCAACATGGGAATTGAGAAAGCCGGAGCTGAAAGAAAGTTACAACTGCAAGAACTGGAAAGCCTTCGCCTAGAAGCTTATGAGAACTCAAGACTATACAGGGAGAAGATGAAGGTTGTACATGATCAGCACATTAAGAGAAAAGAGTTCCAACCTGGGGACTTAGTCCTCCTTTACAAATCTCGACTGAGGCTCATGCCAGGCAAGTTGAGATCAAGATGGGATGGTCCATACAGAGTAGAGAAGGCCGAACCATACGGAGTTTATCACCTAAGTCATCCTTCAAGCTCTGAACTTATCAAAGTCAATGGACATCGTTTAAAGCTGTACCATGGCGAGCAGATGAAGAAAAACAAGGAGCTCGAGATCTTCCTCTTGGAAGATCCCATATAGCCGAAGCCTGAGCTAGTGGAGCATCCAACTTACGGACGTTAAAGCAAAGTGCTAGGTGGGAGACAACCCACCATGGAATGATCGTTCTCTTCCTTATTTTTAGTTTTCATATTCAATAACTCTTCTCGTTATTAGTGCATTTCGTGCATCTGCATTTCCATACTTTTATTTCAAACAAAAAAAAATAAAAAATTCACGCGACACGACCGCCTCATTGACGCATCCGCGTCGTAGGAGATTGGAGGAAATAATAAAACAAACAGAGAGTCACGCAGGAATGTGGCTGGAGGCGTGCCAGTGGCACAAATCGCCCCACGCGACCGCGTCGCCGACGCGTCCGCGTCACATGGGAATATTGGCCTCCCACGCGACCGCAACACTCACGCGGCCGCGTGCCCTGGAATTCGACGTCAAAAGGGTGCATGACCGAAAGTTATGCTAGAGTGGTTCTGGATTGGTGCTGAACGCACAATCCTTCCCACGCGGCCGCGTGACCGACGTGACCGCGTCATATCCTTCTCATGACCACTCACGCGATCGCATGCCCCACGCGATCGCGTCACCCAATATTTGGCAATTAATGATTTTGAACAGCGAGTTGTGCGCGTGCGAGGCTGCCCTCGCGCCAGTGGCATAAAACGGGTCACGCGACCGCGTGACCGACGCGACCGTGTCAATCAGTATCAGCGCAAGTCGCGCGACCGCGTGCTTCACGCGACCGCGTCGATTGCGCCGCACAGCTTCCCTGATTTGCCACTTATCTTATCTTTCTCTTCCCCAAATCCTATTTTTCCTTTTTCCTTCCTTAATTCTTCTTTCTCTCTTCTTCCTTCTTTCTCACTTTTTACACTCTCACTCTCTCTCTCACCCCCATTAACAAGGTTTTCTTTTCTTCTTCCTTCCTTACTTTTCTATTTTTCTTCTTATTTTTATATGTTATCTTCTTTTCTTTTCTTTTTACTTTCATTATTCATATTTTCTTTTTCTTCTTTTTCCTTTTTACTTGGTGTTAGAAATTTATTTGAGTCATTATTTCTCATTATATGCTTGTGGATTGTTGTAAATTTGTTTGGCAATTATATATTACTTTTTAAAGGGTTGCTTGCATGTTCAATTTAATACTTTCTATACCTTAATTATCATGCATGCTATGTGCTTGTGAAAAAGCCCATATGGCATTATGTATTTTTCTACATTATTCTACTATTCAATGCTTGCTTTTCATAAATTCCCTTTACTATTGTATTCATTGAAATTAATTGTCAATACAAATATGATGGTTTGTTACGAGTGATGCTTGATCTATGCTACTCATGCCTTTGCCATCATGCCAATAAACACCTTGCATTCACTTGTCATCATATGTACTAACTATTTTCTATTAATGACTTTTCACATGTAGTCATGACCATGTGTTAACATCATTTACCTTTTACGGTGCATTCATCACCACCCTTTTTCGTTCTCTCCCTTGCTCTATCTCTTTGAATTTAATTTACTTTCTCTTCCCTTTTTCAGAATGGCCACCAAGAAGGGCAAAGAGAAAGCTACTCCCAAATCAACAGCAAGGAGAGGAATAAAGAGAGCACTAGTGACCGAGCCTTCTTCAACTGCGGTAAAGCCCTCAACAAAGAGACTTAAGAGGATTATAAAGGTTGATGATAAAGAAAAAGCCTTCCCAGCAAAGGACACTACGCGATTTCCCAATTGCTACTGTGAGCAGATGTTCCCCATCCTGGTAGAAAGGAGTTACAACAATGAATACCTTCTTCTCCTCCCAAACCATATTGCTACATTTGTTAAGCCGCAAATTGCACAAAGACAATGGGGTTTCCTACAGAGACAGCCGAGGCAGATCAATCTTTCTTGGGTAGTCGAGTTATACTCCAACTTCCACCTGCCAACCCTGCAGTCTGTCTTTGTCCGTCAGAAGTAAGTCCCCATTACAGAAGAGGCCATTCAAAAAGCTCTAGGTCTTCCCCCTATTTCAGAAGGTTTGGACGCCTTTCAAGAAGCCGCACTCAAGCGCCAGATGTACCAATTTAACTGGGACGCTGTTCTCAGAGTTATCGCACTACCTGGCAGCTGTTGGATCTACGGATACCATCGTACCCGCCCTAAGGGAATATCGACTTCAGCACTTACCTTGGAGGCTCGCGTATGGGCACAGATCATGTCCCATTACGTCTTTCCGAGCACTCACGAGTCCTCCTTCACTGCGGACATGGCCGTTCTACTATGGTGCATCCTTACTGACCATCCTCTGAACCTACCAAGACACATCCAGAATGCCATGGGACACGTATAAATTGCGGGCAACTTACCTTTTCCTGCCTTGGTCTCAGATCTTGTCTCCGCAGCCGGAGTCTCCTTCAGAGCTGGGGACACCAAAGCCATGCTTCCACGGGATGATCAATATGTCCCTAATGGGAAATATATCAGACCCTCAGCAGCCACTACAAGCCAGCCTATTGAACCGGCTGCAGACATTCCTCCTTCAACACCACAAGCACCTACAACATACCAACTACTCCATCAGATACTCGAAAGGTTGGATCGGCAGGAACACAAAGCGAAGATGAGAGAGCGCTGTAACAAGCACCGATTCACATACCTCAAGGAGCTGATCATGGGAAAATTCAAGGACTCAGACACTCCGGACTCCACTTCCTTTACCAGCACAGGGAGCCATGATGGTCCCGACTGTGGAGATACTGCTAACAGCCCACCCCTGTTCCTGACAGATGGCACTGAGGATGGTGCAAAGCCTTAAGTGTGGGGAGGTCGGTCAGTACCTGACTTCCGGAGGTAATTTCTCTTCCCTAAACACCAATAAATTAGGATATTTAGTTAGTTTTTCTTTTGTAGAATAGGATAAATTGCATAGTAATAGATTAGTTGAATGCATGTTCTACTTGATTGAAAAGACAATAAGTTTCTTCTAAGACTCTATTTTTGGAACAAATTTTCATTAATTTTAATTAAAATTTTTATGTTAAATTTGTTTGAAGTTGTATTTGGAACATGATTTTTAAGCAAAAGAACACACAACCTGTGAGATTTGAGCCTTTATGCATGGTTACATTATTTAACCATAATTATTTTATTCTTGTGTGTTTATTTCTCTATTATTGCAATCTATATTTTGTTTCATCCTATGTGTCCAATGTTTATTATATTTATATGTTTGCATATGATTGAGACCATTATTTGTTTAGCTCACTTATCCAAATTAAGCCTACCCTTTCAATTACCTTTGTTAGCCACTTTGAGCCTTTAAATCCCATTTGTTCTATATTTTACCACATTACTAGCCTTAAGCGGAAAATCAATTATATATCCCAAATTGAATCTTTGGTTAGCTTAAGATAGAATTGTGTGTGCTAATTAAGTATGGAAAATTGTGGGAACAAAAGATAATATAATGGAATGTGTCAGGATAATATAATAGAAATTTGGATACCTACTCATGTGAAACTATAAGAATTAAAGATCTATGTGCATTGATAAGCTATGTTTATTTTTATGCTTATATAGAAAAAAAAAACCAAAAATATTCAATAAATAAATAAGGGGACAAAATTACCCCAATGTTAAGTTAAGAATTCAAAGATCAATGCACGTATGATAAAATTAAAATAAAAAGTTGATACATGAGTATGGAATGTGAAAGAGAAATTCTGGGTAGCTAGGTATAAATTCTAAAGCTATATAGAATATATATATAGGTTATGTTAAAGCTTGGGTTAATTAAAGATTCAGTTTATAAGCTTACTTAGCCATATGTGTATCCTTACCATTACCTTGGCCCCATTACAACCTTGAAAAGACCTCATGATGTTTGCATTGGTATATTAAATGTTGTTGATTGATTAGGAGAAGAACAAAAAAAATTAGAAAGCATGATTAGAGAAGGATAGAGTGATTACCCTATACACTAGAGAGACTAGAGTATACATACATCATCAGTGAGGGTTCAATGCTTGAAACTTTATGTTCCCTGCTTTCATGAGTTATCTTCTTGCACTATTATCTGTTATCACTGTATAAGAATTGAATTAGTGGAATTTGATTTATATTTTGAAGAGCCTATTTGCTATTGATCAAGTGGACAAGAATCATATAGTTGCATTCATATATATAGGTTGCATTTCATTGCGTGAGTTTTACATGTTCCTACTTATTTATTTTATCTCCTTCAACTAAGCATGAGGACATGCTAATGTTTTAAGTGTGGGGAGGTTGATAAACCACTATTTTATGGTTTATAATGTGTTTAATTGTGTGGTTTTATCATGATCTTTACCCACTTATTCATATGATTAGCATGCATTTATATTTCCTTCCTAAAATTATTACACGATTGAAAACTTGCATCCTAGAGACTTTTAATTATGTATTTTAATTCTCCTTTATTCCATTCGATACCGTGATCTGTGTGTTAAGTGTTTCAGGCTTTATAGGGCATGAATGAGTTGGAGGTTGGAAAGGAAGCTTGCAAAAATGGAAGGAACACAAGAAATTGAGGAGATGACCAGCGAGAAGTGACGCGGCCGCATGGCTCACGCGACCGCGCGAAAGAGAGGAAATCGCAGTGACGCGGCCGCATGGCTCACACGACCGCGCGGATTGGAATAGCATAAGTGACGCGAAGGCGTGGACGACGCGCCCGCGTGGCAAAGCAAAACGCCAAATGACGCGTCCGCATGAATGACGCGATCGCATGACGTGCGCGATCTGCATAATCTGCAGAATTCGCTGGGGGCGATTTTGGGCCCTGTTTTGACCTAGTTTTCGGCCCAGAAAAGCAGACTAGAGCCAGAGAACATGCAGAAACGAAAACAACATTCATTCTACACAGTTTTTAGTTTTTAGAGCTAGTTTTACTCCTCTTCTAGGTTTTTCTCTCTCTTCACATTCATAATTCTTAGGATTTTTTAATTTCTATTGTTCTTTGCATTGGGATATTGAGAAGAGTTATTACCTCATCAAGACTTCATCATTCTAGTTCGTTTTCTTTACTTGGCTTTACTCTTCCATGTCCTTTAATTTACTCAATTTTACTATTGGATTATTTTAAAATTTATTAATACAAGAGTTACTTTTATTTTTAATTGATTCCTTTGGGTTTTATTTATCATGTCTTTCTTTAATTCCCTTCCCTATGTTATGAGTTTTATATTCACAATGGGCGAGTAGTTACCTAACTTGATGGGGAGTTGATTGAAAGGAACCCTTGAGTTGGAATGCTCAAAAGAGAAATTGTAATTGGGTTTATTGTTGGATTGCTCTCTAGTCACTAACGCCAGTCCTTCCAAGTAAGCAGATTGGGACTTGTGAATAGAAATAGCATTCCAACTCGTTTGACTTTCCCTTACCTAGTAAGGGATAACTAAACAGAATAACCTTCAATTATCAATTAATCTTGAGAGTACTGCAACAAGAATAGGATTTCCAACTAATCTACTCCCAGTCAAGGCCTTTATTTAAATTACTTAATTTCCCCAATTTAATTTCCAGTTTATTCAACTCAAACTCTTTTTGAAAACATCTGATTAATAAAATAGCACACCTTTCTGCAACTCGTTGGGAGATGACCTGGGATTCATACTTCCAGTATTTTAATTTTAATTTTTGTGACAACCCTTCTAAATTGATAAGCGGATTTCTAGTTGGTTAAGAACTATACTTGCAACGCATATTTTATAACAATTCTTGACTTGCCAATTTCCGCCACGTCAGTAACAGTACCCAGTGATGTAGGATATAAGACCCCGGGACACCAAAGGCAATCCTAGACTTCATATCCATCACAAGATTTCAATCTTACGGCATATCTAAAA